>NC_056733.1:1487703301-1487792224 GCF_019279795.1 Protopterus annectens | reverse complement strand
CTTATGCTGAATCTGAATTGTATGGCACCCTAAAAAACAAGACTTGCACTAGATAATCATTTAAAAGACTGTGAGGCAGGAGAAATTAACCTTCCAGACTTTGATATGTATGCCTTGGCATTTATTTTCAATACACTTTTCCCATAGTTAAACCTTTCATATTTGGCAAGATGGAAAGAACAAATATGGTTTAATTCAAATTTCTCTCTTAATCCTCAATATACAGATATTTTGACTGATAGACTGTATTGGATGGTGAAAGATTTTACTCTAGGTAACAAAAATAAATCTGTTCCCTCTAAATTTATATCTATGGCATTATCTTCTTTTAGAACCTTCATAAATAAAAATTCTGATATTAAAGATTGTTCTTTCCTATTGTTCCCAATTGCTTACACACCTAATAGTCTAGATACTTTTAACAATAATAATAATATGAAAATTCTCATAAGGAAAATGTTATATTTTGGTACCAATTGGAGGACTCTGGAAAGATACCTAATATAAATGAACTTAAGGAGCAGTGGTTGGCATTTCAGGACATACAAAATCATTTTATAACCAAAATCAACTTAATATATTCACCATACAGGGAAAAACATTCCTAAATTAATAGAATACCTAATTATTATGAGTGCTGAAACTGTTCAAGAAAAGGCAGAAACACAAAATCTTATTTTAAATAAAATTACAGGAATTATTATAAAATCATTAATAATCAGCCTTCTGAAGATGACAAAAACTCACCCTAGTTTCTTCACTGCAAACCTCCTTATCCTTATAATGATAATTGTCTTTGTGGAAATGTATTACTCTATTTTGCTACTCATAAAATGGGATTAATATCTAATCAAGAATTAGGATGCTGGAGATGCAAGTTAAAGATGACTGCTAACTTGCAACTTTTAGTTATGTACTTACCATAACGATAGATGTATGTGATCCATCTTGCCTACATTCATAACTGATGGGCTCGGAGCCGAGAATCCGCTCCCACTCAGCCGATACACTAGCACGAAGTCTCTCATTGGCTGGGCCAATCCCTTATCCCAGGATGCACCACGCCCAAACCCCCAGATCTTGTTTGCCCCACAACAACTCATCCACATGTACCAATCCGACTGCACAACACTGTTTCTTCAAATCCAACAGGTAGGGGGAAGGAGGGCAGGTACGTAAGAATGTAGGCGAGATGGATCACATACATCTATCGTTATGGTAAGTACATAACTAAAAGATGTAATGCAATCCTATCTCGCCTACATTCATAACTGATGGGACAGCGTCCCTAGCACCTAGATCCTGGGAGGGTCACTGGAAAACACTCCTGAGCACTGTGGAACCAAAGGACACCCAACCCCTAGACGCCACGTCCAATTTGTAATGAGAAATAAATGTATATGGAGAAGCCCAAGTGGCCGCTGCACATATCTTATCCACAGACAGTCTAGCATGGAAGGCCACTGATGTTGCCATAGCCCTAGTAGAATGCGCTCTAACTGGAAATGGAAGGTCCCTTCCTGTTGATGCATAAATAAATGAAACACAATCCCTAATCCACCTAGCGATAGTGGTCTTAGCTACTGCTTTGCCAATCCTGTTATCCGCAAAGGCCACAAACAACTGGTCTGATTTCCTCTGCTGCTGTGTCCTATCTAAGTAAAACCTCAGTTCTCTATGCACATCCAACTGATGAAGTCTGTATTTTGCCTTGTTGGAAAATTTCAGAAAGAAAACTGGTAGCTCTATAGATTGTTGCAGACAAAGAGCAGAAGAAACCTTAGGAAGAAATGACGGATTTAGTCTTAGAGATACTCTATCCTTGTGAAAGATCAGATAAGGAGGCTTGACAGAAAGGGCTTGAAGCTCCGAAACCCTTCTGGGTGAAGTAATAGCTACCAAGAAGGCAGACTTCCAATATAAGAACTTTTGCTCACAAGTGGCCGCCAGCTCGAAGGGATGAGATGTCAAGGTTCCTAGAACCACATTCAGATCCCATGGCAAAACAGGTTGTGAAACCGGGGAGCGAAGCAACCAAGCTCCCTTGAGAAAGGCCTTACACAACTTATGACTCATGAGTGAAGGCTCAAAGGCAACATGATAATTAGAAATCGCTGCCAATTGGACTTTAAGCATGGAGACAGTGGAACCCTGTCTAAAAAGAGTTGCCAAAAAATCTAATACTGCCGACACTGGGGCTGTCAGAGGGTCAAGGTTGTGCCACTGGGCCCAAATGGCAAACCTTTTCCATTTATTAGAATATATCTCCTTAGTGGAAGCTCTGTGGGAAGAAGACAGAATCTGGACCACCTCAGGCGAATGGATATGATGTCTGACTAAGGTCGGAAGTGGAGCAGCCAAGCCGCTAGCTTGAGAGTTCGCAGTGATGGATGGGCCTGACCCGAGTGAAGAGTCAGGAGGTCTGGAACTGGGTCCAGAATCCAATGACCCTCCATTGCGTACTTCCGAAGGAAGGGAAACCAAACTTGGCGGGGCCAGTGTGGTGCGATCAAAATCATGCTGCTTCCCAAGCAGATCACCTTCTGAATCACCTTTGGCAGTAGAGGGACCGGAGGGAAGGCATAGAGCAGACCGGAGGGCCAATTGTGGGCTAGAGCATCCCTGGGTGACTCCCCCTGGGGGGGGAATCAGGGAGGAGAAATTGCTGCACTTCGCATTCCAGGGGCTGGCGAAAAGGTCGCAGCAGGGAAACCCCCACTTGGAGAAGATCCGAGCCGCTACTTGGTCATTCAGCGACCACTCGTGAGGCATCAGAATAACTCTGCTCAGCCTGTCTGCTATCACATTGGACTTTCCCAGAATGTGCGTTGCCACTAGAAATCTCTGGGAAGCGATTGCCCAATTCCACACTCTCATGGCTTCTCTGCAAAGAGGATAAGACCTGGTTCCTCCCTGCTTGTTCAGGTACCATACCACCGCCATATTGTCTGAGAAGATTGCGATGGTACCCTTGGGAAGAGAGCTGTGAAGTGCCTGCAATGCTAGAAGCACTGGCCTCATTTCCAGAACATTGATATGCAAGTGGGTTTTGTGATCTTGCCACATGCCTTGAACCATCCTGCCCAGATAATGCCCTCTGGGAGGCGTCTGTGGTCACTGTGGCAATGGGGAGGGGGGAAGAAGGATCTCCCCTGGTTCAGGTTGGAGGAGAGGAGCCACCAACGAAGATCTCGCCGGCACGTTTTTGTGATGAGAATCAGGTAGGACAATGGCAGTTCTTGGTATGACCACTGAGTCAGCAGGAGCCATTGAAGAATTCGCATGTGCAATCTTGCCAGAGGGACCAGAAGAATGGAGGCCGCCATCGATCCCAAAAGCTGAAGGACCATCCTGGCTGGGGCTTTCCGTTAGGGCAGTAAGGCTAGGACTTGGTCCTGTAGTATCTTTATCCTCTCTGTTGGAAGGAATGCTCGCATCTCGACAGAGTCTAGCTCTGCGCCTTTAAAGGCAACACGCTGTGATGGCAACAATACAGACTTTTCCCAGTTGAATGTAATTCCTAATAGATGTCCCAACTCGATGGTAGCACTCACGGCTAGAGTAAGATGATGCCTGGTGGGGGCGGTGAGGAGCCAGTCGTCCAGATAAGAAAACACCTGGAATCCCAGATGTCTCAGGTGAGCCGTCACCACTGCCAGATATTTGGTAAACACCCTGGGGGTTGTGGTGAGACCAAAGGGCAGGGCCCAGAACTGGAAGTGACTGGCTCTTAGGCAGAAGTGTAAATGTATCCTGGACACTCTGTCTATCTTGATGTGATAATAGGCGTCCTTGAGATCGATAGAGTACATCCATACTCCTTTTTCCAGCAATGGGAAAATGGATTGCAACGTGACCATCTGGAACTTGGACTTCTTTACAAAGCGGTTTAGGTGGCTGAGATCCAGAATGGGTCTCAAGTCCCCTGTTCTTTTCGGCACCAAAAATAACCTTGAGTAAGTTCCTAATCCAGTCTGGTCTGTGGGGACTGGCTGGATGACTCCCTTTCCGAGCAGCTTTGCGACCTCTATGGCTGCTTGATCCCGTTGACTGGGTGGCACGTCCGGGATTTTCCTTGATGGTGGGGGATGGATAAAGGGGATAGTGTAATCTCCGGCGATGATACAAAGTATCCACCAGTCCTGAGTGATGGAACCCCAGGCCCTTGGATGCTCCAAAACTTGACCCCCGACTGGCTCCGGAGACGCACAGTCGGGCAGTCCCTCAGGGACGCTGGAAGGAGGAACCATGAAAGGATTCGCGGTCTCCTGAGTTGCGGGGGCCTCCGCCGCCTCTATGGCAACGTCTTCCAGAATAATCCCCCCTGCCTCTGGAAGGGGAGTCACTCTGATGGGCAGGGAAAGACTTTTTGGACTTTCTGAACCACATCTTTCCTCCCCTCTGAGCCTTGGGATAAGGTCTAGAGGAAAGCAAAAAAATGGGCCCCAATGGCAGACAAAGTCTTACCCTCCTGCTCACATCTAGTAAGTGTGTCTTTCACTTTGGGTCCAAAGAGAAGAGGACCCATCGAATGGAGCGTCAGTGAATGAAGACTTGAATGCCTCCGCAAAGTGACACAAGTGCATCCAGGCTTGCCTCCTAAGGGCTATGCCCTACCTGCCCCTTCGGCTGCATATGATATGAGCCTCATGGATGAGTTAATCGGTGAAAGGGTAGACACCTGGGCATTGTCAGACTGTGTCAACACCTCAGGCACGTTACCCGACAGGGTATCTCCCAACTCCTTTATGAGATCCCTTTGGAGCCTCGTAAAGTGACATAAATAATTCAGCGACCACAAAGTAAAGGTCGCTGAAGTCAGGGTATGCTTCCCGTACCTATCCATGCTCCTGAACTCCTTGTTAGGAGGATGGATAGAAGTAGATGCCTCTGCCACATCCTGCTGGGTGGCAGACACCACCACCATAGCATCAACCGGAACTCCCTTGGTTAGAAACTCCTTGCCAGGGGGTGCGGATAAAAACTTGTTGGGGCGAGAAGGAATTGGCTCCACAGAATCAGGGTGTTCCCACACCCTTCGACAAATAAGGTCCAGTAACTCATCAAAGGGTGGAGACACCCAGGAGGCGGAGGGTTGGGCTCCGAAGGCCTTGAGGAAGACTGACTCCTCCGCAGAAGGGGTTTTGGATGGCCAGTCACCCCTCTGTCTCAAGATCTCCAGGATATCGGAGAACGAGACATCGTCAGAGGACGACTTAGGGGACCCTTCTGCATCATCAAGGTCGGTGTCCGAGGTGACAGACTCATCTGGGGAGTCTATGCGCTTCCTCTTGCACAACTTTTTCCTGGGGGGCTCTTCAGGCACGAACTCTGAACGCCCCTTGGAAAACAGGGGACCACACAAGGAGGAATCCTCAGGCCTAGGAGCCACGCTGTGCGAAGACAGGGGGGCACCAGAAGCTCCAGTTGCCGTGTCTAGGGAAGGAGTCGAAGATTCAGGTGAAGTCACTAGAGACTTGTCCAGCTAGCTCCTCATAGCCTTGAAGGCAGGCCCACCAGAATCTGAAGAGAGGCCCGTCTCCAAGATCATGACCAGGGTCAGGGTTCCCCTAGCCAAGGTGCCAAGTGGGAGACTCGGGGCCAAAACCAGAAGCCCCGACGAATCCCCCTCGGGCCTGGCTGAGGACACCCGAGAATCGAAACCTCTGGAAGGCACAGAAAGGGTTGGAGCTGAAGTCAGTGCTGACAGGCTAGCAGTGGGTCTCGGAACCGACTCAAGGACTTCACCTGACTCTACGAACTCCGGCTCCGACGACACCAAGGTTGTCAGAGGAGGAAGAAATGGTATCGAAGGGGCTGGCTCCGGGGCCGACTGGGCCGGAGCTGAAAATAATTTGGATAAGACAGGTGACTGGAGGAGCCTCTGGACCACCCTATCCAAATCCGAATCTGAAAGCCTGGAGGACCTGGAGGAAACAGAAGGGGGGGTCGAGAAACTTTTTCTATCGGCTCCGATACAAAGCTGGGAGCCCGGCTCTGAATCAGCTCCAAAAGGATCAGAGCTGAAGCAGACTCGACCAGGACTGAGACCCCTTTCGGCGCCGACGTTTCAGGAGCTGATGAAACCGACCCCAGAGCAGAAACACTCTCCTGCGGCTCCGAGACCTATGGAGCTGAGGAAGGAGACCCAGATTTAGATCCTCTATCCTGCGGCTCCGAGATCAGTGGAGCCGAGGAAGGGGGCAGAGTAACCTGATCTCTCACACATAGACTCCAAGACCAGTGGAGCCGAGGAAGGGGACAGAGATTTGGCTCTTTTAGCAGGCGGCTCTGACGGACTTGTCGGAACCGAAGACTTTTTTTGCTTCGTTTTTGAGGTGGTAGAAGAAGACAAAGCTTCCTCGAAGGATGGCTTGATCAAACCCTTCAGGATCAGCTTATTTTTTCTCTCTTGTAGGACATGAGAGGAGAAAGCATGGCAACCACCGCAAGATTCTTGCAAGTATTTAGCCCCTAGACAATAAACACAGATGGCGTGGCCATCTGTCAATGACATCTTGTAACTGCATTTTGAATATTTTTTAAAGCCAGATGGCTTATGTTCCTTTTCTTTGCCAGACATACTAAACCCAAACACACAAGGAAGGAAGGGAGGGAAGAGCTCTAACTTAAACGCTCAACAAGAGATAGGGCAAAGGCCCTCTAACTCAAATGGGCCTAGCCCGCCAAACAGAAGGAATTACCACAACAATCCAAAAACACAAACACGGTCAATCACAAGGGTAATCACAACAAGATAGCAATTAAAATAGCTGTTTGAGTATACAAATTTTAGCTAACTGCAAAAAAGTGACCAAAAAGGCCAAAAAGAAGGGTACTTAGCCACAGCCAAGTCGAGACCATGTTGTTACTCTAGGAATGGCAAACGAGATCTGGGGGTTTGGGCATGGTGCATTCTGGGATAAGGGGTTGGCCCAGCCAATAGGAGACTTCATGCTAGTGTATCGGCCAAGTCGGAGCCGATTTTCGGCTCCGAGCCCATCAGTTATGAATGTAGGCGAGATAGAATCACATTACATCATAATCTTTTTGGGAAAAATTATTTTTTTTTACAAATCATTTTCAAAGATAATTTTCAGTTGACCAAATCTTTGATTTTGTTTAATGCACCTATTCATAAATGTGTCCCTAAATCTAAATACGCGTTACTTTGAATTCTATTAGTTATTGCCTGCAAAACTATTACCACTAACTGGAAAAGTCAGATTTTCCCACCTTTATAGACTTCAAGAACATTACCCTTAATGTATTGCAAATGAAAATGGCTTCAATTAAGACAAGACCTGAAAGAATTACCTTCTATTACAATGCATGGATGAACGTTATGGAGATATTTGGAAAAATTGGCTGTAATGCCATTTAACTTAAACTTTTGAACTGTAAAATCAAAAGTATGTATCTATCTGGACACCCTTGTAAATAGTTTGGTGTTTTCTAGATTTCAGGTGTTTTGGATATTCATTCCAATTATTTGATTTTTTTCTGTTTAACAATATGTAATATGATGCATTTTCAAACTTTTTTTCTCCTTCAATAAAAATGTTTTGAGTAAAAAAAAAATAATAATAAAAAAATTAATGACACCAAAGGGTAAAGCCTGTAAATCATGACAAACTTAAAAAATCATGAAATCTACAATGCTTCAGATACCTCAGAAATATAAGTAAACATGGTGTAAATTCAAATAAAAGAAATCATTACTGTACCATGCACGACTCTCATCAAAATAACCCTATTTTGGGCTTCTATCTCTAACTTACTAAAATAATAAAATGGAAGGCAATAAATACCAAGCAGAACAGTTGAATAACATTTAATCGCTTTCATTCCAGTATGTAAAGGACATCTTCAGAATGACTAACACAAAGCAAATCACTGTTTAAATAGGAAATGGAACAATCACATGACAAACATACCCTGTGCCTTAGTAGAAACAGGTACCTAAAATGCTAAAATTTAAAATATTACCCAATAGTTTAAAACATAGTCATCCAAAAACCAGACCTGGCTTAACCAAAATTACATCATTAAAAGCAACATGCAAAGTAGAATTTATGAACTTTAAATATTGTAAACCCTCCTTTTCAGCATACAAGTAATATTGATAGCATCATTAAAAACAAGTGGACGGTGTGCTGCAAAACAAACTTCTCTATACTCTAGGTAGTTTTCCCAGTCACCAACAAAAGGACCAATCACAGTTTTTTCTAATACTGTTTAAAAAAACTTGTTAATAACACAACGCTATGCTTATTTAAAGCATTTTTACAGTACTTTGTTCTTATAGCATATTCATGCTTATATATATATATATATATATATATATATATATATATATATATATATATACACTCCCTTAAAGAGCAAACAGTCTTACCTATGTAAAAAGCACTACAAACCTGGCAAACTTCTGCATAAATCATAGCCTTGGCCCTAGGAAGTTTATCAAATGGTACATGTTTTTTCCAGTCTTAACCAGGCTATCCTCATGAATAAAAGGCCACTGAGTACAATAATTACAGTACCCCCAAAGGTTGAACTTCAGGTATACCCATTTTCCAAGATGTCTTTAATATTCTTGGCCCTCTTATAAACGTAACAAGGATGAATCCCCACCACATCCTTGATGTCAACAAAATGGGTCATTATCAACCAATGTTTCTCAGTCACGTGTGCCATTATACTAACCCTGTTGAAATATTTAATAACAAGATTAGATGGACCCACATTACTACCCCCCTTCAGGATTGGGGGCAAACTGATCATCCCATCCCTTACCAACTTCAACACCAGTTTTGTCCAACATGCTTTAGGGGTATCCCCTCTCAACAAACATCACTTTTAAATATCCAGTCTCTCAATAAAGGTCTCATTTTCAGAAACTAATCTAGAGATAGACCAATTTGCCTTTAACCATGCTTCTCTTCTGCTTTAGGGTGACCACTTTGAAAATGTAAACAACTGTTTGAGAATGTACTTTTTCTATTTTGGAGGGAAAACAATTTTCAGCAATATTTTATATAACATAATCTCCAAAAAGTCATTTGATACACAAGATATTTTGTAGGTGAATCTCAGAAACTCAGTACTAGTGTTTAAAAATGTTACAAACTCCTCCAAGGTTGAAATAGGGCCTTTCTAATAAATAAAAATGTGATCCAAGAGTCAGAGGTAAATATGCCAAAAGAGAGCAAACTTCTATTTAAACAAAACTTTAAGTTCCCAGTTGAACAGGACAGCATTGGCATAATTGGTGGAGCAAGCAGCCACCATTGCAACACCAGTGACTTGATGGTAGAACTCACCCTCAAAGGTACTAACAAATTGTTATGATATATTCATATCCCAATGTATCCCTCACCTCTGGAACAAATTTTCACAACGTGTCAAGCAGAGTAGCACCTTTGCCATCGTCAGGATAAACCTAGATAATGGATGGACAGCCTCAAATTCTCTCCTGATGTAGCTTGTCTTGCCATCCTTGAAGGCAGAATGAAATTTTCAGTATTTTTTTTTTTGGCTAAGCTTGAAATGGTCTGCAGACTGATTGATTGCCTAATACTTATCTATGAACCTGTGAATCTAACCTAAGTTCCCTGTTGAGTATATTTCTTTCACAATTTTGGACCAGATATCACTTAAGTCATATAAAATACTGCTTCTGGGAACCCACTCCCCCTAGAAATCTCTATGCACGTTTCTTTAAAGTTTTGTAATAGAGAACTGTAAAACCCTTGTAATAATTTCCTTTTCCCTTTGTATATCAGTCATATCAGTTACAAAGAATTTTTGTTAACAAAGCCATTTTTAATTTTCTTGAGGAAAGAGTAGACTTGCTTACTGTGCAAGTCCAAATCCACACCATCCTCTTTGAAACCTGATCTAAATCCTTTTAACAGACATATTCCAAATCTTAGCATCATTGTTATATAATTTGCTGCAAGAAAAAATGACTTATTCTAATACATTGCAATACAATATTTTTGCCAGATGAGACAACAAACTAAATATAGATTTAGCTGTGAATGCCTTCTAGTTGCACTTCATATGATTTCCTTTCAGCCTTTTGATTTAATAGTATAATGATTCAACTGTGCTCCTTCCATTCATATCTGAAAGTTAACAGATTTTTTTTTATATAACAAGGAGAATAGCATTTTTATCTACAGTAAGTAGGTAGTATCTGAGCACTTCCATGTATTAAAAGGTGGTAAAGTTGAATGACAGCCTTATTAATCTAATATGTCCCATTAAATTCTTGACTCCTCTCCACCAGAATATTTGAATGAAATTATGAATCCTCTGTATCATCTTTATTTGAGAGATGCAAAAGCATTTAACAGGGTAAAATGAGGTATTCATTGTCATCAGTGTTGTTGTACTGAGTATTGCAGAAGCCCGTGGCTGCCTTGAATACCAGAGTCTTTCACCATCTTTCAGCTGATGGATGTTCTCAGCCATCAGGACATTGGGTGCATAAGAGGTATGTCTGCCATCATCATATTTAATTCTTTCTTGTCATGTATTCTGAGGTACAAGACTGCATTACTCAGTGTTGTTAGTCTTCCAGTTGGCTTGAATCACCAGAGCATCTCAGATAAGTATCTCATTGTGGAAATTCCTTAACTCTTTAGCTAGCTTTAATTTGTTAATATTTGAAAAAAGATAATAACTGCCGTTTGTGTATGAGACAATGCCTTTTGTGTATGAAACAAATCCCCCACAAAGACTTTCATTCATATTGCCTTTTTTGTTTAGATCCTGGACATGACATTTCTAACTGCCTGTTCTAAGCTAAGTTCAACAGTAAGACTACTAGGCATATGGCCAAATTTCTACAACAACACTTAGACAGAGATAGTGAAAAATTAACTATTATGGTGCTGCTTACTGTGATGGATCTGAAGTCTTCTTAAGATACTAAGGTCTTGCTGGCTGGATTCTGCTGAAAACAAAGTCTAGCTATAATTGCATTCAGTCTGTTGCCCACATAAACTTGCAGAATATACACTGATGCAGCACCGAGCTCTGTCACTTTTAAAAGCAGTAATTAATAACTTTTTCTTACAAACCACAAGTACTACTGTTGCAGCTTTAGTTACACTGTACCACATTTTTACTTCTCATTCAGCATAAATGATACTTTTCCTGTACAAAATACTTCTAACGATTTTATTTGCTATAGACTCTTTATAGTGGCTTTACATCCTGTTTTTCTCCTTGGTATTCTGTTTTGGTCTTTGTATGAAAACATCTGTTTGCTGGTGTTTGCAGAAAACTATGTTTTCATCCTGTAGATAAATAATGCTGGTATTGTCTTTATCCATTTAAACGTCCTTGCTTATCAGTGTCATATGATAGAAACATGTACAGATTGTTTTCCTGTTGTCCATTCTTTAAAGAAGCTGCATGCATCCTGTTTTTTACATTTTTGCTCTTACTGACAATGTGAAATGCATACATCCTGTTTTTTTTTTTACATTTTTGCTCTTACTGACAATGTGAAATGCATACTGATTCTGTAGGAAAACATATCCATTAAGCAAATTCCTTATTTTTCAAGCCACAGTCATTTAGTATGGATGCTAATCATATATTGCTAAACTCTATTTCTACATTTAAGAAATGTTTACTTTATACCTTATTTATTTTGCATATTTGTAACAATTACTTTCAACATTTTAGTCACTGTTAAATACACTCTAACCATTGCCTCTTTTTATTTTTTTACAGAAAACACATTAGGAAACAAAACCTTTAGTCTTCTTTTGCTACAAGTCAAAATGCAATTTTACATTGTTAATACAATGATATCAAGTATTACTACTAAAACTAAATGTATTTAACGTTTTCTTTTGCAGACCATTCTGTGAAAATATTCCACCAGTTATGAGCTGTGTCTGCTTTAATTCTAACTTTATTAATTTAATGTTTTGCAATCACAGAATTTAATTTATGACTTAGAACTCTTTCATTAACTCTTTGCAGCTGTTGAATTAACTATTTACTTTTATTAATAATTTTATACCAAAATATTTGAGATCGTTTTTGTCTCTTATAGATATTAGTCTATTTGCTACTGCAAACATTTATACACTGCTGAAAATATATAGTTTTAATGTCATTTAACTATAACATTGTGGTCTTATCTCTGAACTGCCCATTAACACCTTGGTGACAGTGAATTGAACATATTAAACACCTTGGTAAAGTATTGAATTGGGCTTAGATAATAAATATTTGAATGTAATTAGTTCAATATATTTCCATTAACTGTATGAGTACAATATTTTAATATAATTTTCCTCTAACTGGGGTAACCAATACTAGTACATATAAAGTGGTGGTCCAAAAAACAGTGATAAAACTACAATTAATAATAAAATTATAACTTGACAAATTACTTTTGAACTTGTTACTTTACAATGTGTCCTATACAGTATATATTTACACAGACTGTTTGCTACTCATGCATTTCAATCTAGTAGGTACACTGGACCCATTTTTTAAACATGGTTCTCCACACATATTCATTGCTAGACGTTAATTTCATTTGTACTGAATTATTTTGTATTTGTACATACGACTGTAAAGTACATTTAGTCTAACCTTACAAATTTAGTAACATTAACATTAAGCAAAATCTCGGACTAGTAAAATTGCCACCAAAGGTGTGGTATTAAACTACATACCCAGCAGTTAGAAACATTCATGCTTTTTGCATACCAACATTGTCTTGCCAAAAACTTATTAAAAAATACAATAATAATTACCATAATAGCTATTAGCAACTTGTAAAATATCTTATCATGTCAGGTTTAATCTGTTTACCAGTATTTCTAATGCACTAATACCTGTTTTACCCTCCCTCTGAAAGAGTATTGTCAAGAACGAATGAGATGATATTTCTTCCTGTAGCTTTATTTTGGACCCTTTTGCAATACTGCTCACACAGTCAGTGTAAAACTGAGAAAGTACCCCTCCCCCTGTAGTACTGCAGTATTGTTTATTTGTTTCATGCTGTGAGAATAGAATGTATGCCAGCCCAACACTTTGGTTATACGTTTGCTTTATTATGTTACTAACAAACTATATATAGACCTTTGTCTGATCTGATAACATTTTGGCTGTTTTCGATGACAACATTTTGTCTGCTGTTGCCTTTGCAGTCTACTACCACTAGTAGTTATTTGCACCCTCCCATATACTTATTTGAACTGTACACACAAGGAAACCCGACTGGTCTGGAAGTAGATAATAAAGGGTCAACGCAGCTTCCACAGCAAGTCCGTTTATTGAGCTACAAACACCAAAACATGACAAACGACCACATCCACAGAATAATTCCACAAAAAATGTTAAGCGCTTTCATCCGCCAATGGCAGACTTCATCAGAACACATAACACCAATAGAGGCTGTATAATATATACAAATTTTGGCGCCAAAACTTTTGAAATTCTTAAAATTCTTAAAGGTACAAAACTCATTGAATGGTATCTTGAATACAGAATTGTAAAACTTCATGCTGATAAATACGATCTGTCCATAAATGGAATACTCATAGTCTTTCCTATAAAACTAAGACCTTACTATACAATAAATATGAATGCAAACATCAATTTATATAAATGTGTATAATATATAATAATATATGATAAATATAATAAATATTGTTAAAAATATATATATAAACTTATTTATACCAATTAAATAATATATAAATATATAACCCTAATAGATTATGTGTAAATACTTTAAAATTAAAATTAAAACTTTAATATATGTATGTGCCACATATCTTAAAAAGTGCATGATGAGTATAAATTGATACTTATATAAATAACAACATAGTATAAATAATATGATATCATAAAATTATGAATTAATGTAAATATAAATGAATGTGCATATTATGTACTACATATTGAGAAATGGTTTAATACTTATGAATTCATTAAGTCCTGGAGTCCTAGTGGCATCAACTAATATTTGCCATTTACTTTCTCTACAAGCCAATCTTGTTTTCCAGTCACCACCCAGGGGATTAAGATGTTCTTGATCAATTATAGAAAACATAAATATATGTTGTTCACCTAATTCACTAATGTGTTTATATAGGGCATTATTGAGGTCTTTAATTTTAATCTTATAATAATGTTCATAAATACGTTTCCTCAATTGTCTCTCTGTTTTGCCTATATAGAAAGCGGGGCATTCTTTACATTTCGCAAGATAAACAACCTGTTTTGTATTACAATTGCCACCCCTTTTAATTTTCGTACAATTCACATCTTCTAATACTATATATGATTGATTGTTAATGTATTTACATTGTCTGCATCTCCCACATCTCTTCGTAGAATCCTTTTTATCTTTATTAATACTATCACAGCTTCCTACTTTTTCTAATAATTTCTTTAGATTAGGTGCAGTCTTGTAAACTATCTTTGGATACTGACCTAATTTTTCTCTATTTACATCAGATGCTGTCACTATATCCCAATGTCTGGTTATTATGTCCTTAATACAATTCACAAATGGAGTGTAGGTGAGTTTTTTTAACATTTAACATTTACCTGCAAACAGATTATCAGTGACATATATGCACAATTGTGATGTTTTATTACAATTACCAAATTGTGTTGCATGTGAACATTTAACAGTTATGTTTTAATAACAATAATGTTTTAGAAAAACTCAAGCCATTTGTCTGCATTCAGTCTTGTTTTTTTTTTTTTTACCTTATCTTTCCAACATTTAGTTAACCATTTTAGTATTTTCCTTTAATCATCTGTTAATACACTTACAATTTAATAGTAAAATGCATTTATAAAACAGTCTTATATTTGTGATTTGCATAACTATGCATTTATATTTATATACATTATTTTACAGTTAGCTTACATATTTTTGTAACTTTGATTTCAGTATTTTTTTATTTATTTAACTGGTCTGCCATTCATTTTACAAAGACTGCTTGACAAATACCATCTGTGATTTTATTTATTTTTAAAATTCAGAACTTTAACTGGTGTGGTGTTACTATACAATTAAAAAATTGTAAAAAAATAGATATTGGCTTAACTAACATGTTTATATTTACATTATTTACATTTGCTGTTGTCTGCCTTTTCTCTTGTGCATTTTAACAGATGTATTTCAGCTGAAAAGAAAATACATACATGTCAGTCTTGTGACTTTAGATTTTTATTGTTATTAACTACTCTCATTTGATTGTAATGCACCAGAACTGTTTTGTTTACCTTTTGACTATGCTGTGAGAATGGCAGTCATACACTTTACTTTACTGTAGTACTGATAAATATCTTGCTATAATTGAATGAAAGTCATACATAAGATCCTACCATGTATGCTTAACCATTTTCAAAACACAAACATATTATACAATATTTCTCTTTTGCATAGATCAGCTGTAGTTTCCTGCTCTTTTGTAATGTTTTCTTAAGCTCAGCTGTTGTATGGAAGAAGTCGGTCTCTGTCAGTTCAGCTAATTTATTTTCTTTATCCTGTAACTGCTGTTCAAATGTTTCCTGTAATGTTGCACAGTCTGTCTGACATTTTTCAGTAACCTGTTCTGCTGAATCTAAAACTCCTATGCACTTTTGGAAAAAATGTTTGTATAACTTGTCTAAACTTCCTGAACTCATTGTGTCTGTCTTTTAGAAGTTTATTACATTCTTTTGTAACAAGATGTACTGGAGGTTCTGTCAGTAAGTGATTTGACTCCTGTTGTAAGTCTGAAATTAACCTTTTACATGTGGTGACAGGACATAACTGTCCAGCATCTGAATATAATGTAGACATATTAACTTTTTTCTGGTTAAAGCAGTTCCATATGATTTAGACAATAAACATTTGTCATACCCCACATGTTTTTTTTTGCGATACCTGTAAAATATGGTAATCCATGTGCATAATGCTTTACTATCAACTTGCCCTAATAAGGTTTTACATTTACTAGTATGCTGTGTATACCAAGATTGCAATTTACTCCATATTTTATCTGGTTGCTCTGCTACATTAAGAGTAAAGCTTGGCTTACACTTGCTTGAATTCTAATAGTATCCATACTAAAAATTTGACACAGAAAAAGGTCTTACCAGTTAGCAAGAAAACAGGTGATCAGGCTGTTGTTGCTGATGGCTTGAAAATTTTCAGAGTCACTTGAGAAGCTGGTGAAACACAGCAGGCAGCAAGATGCTGTGAATAGTTGGTGTTCATGTTTCTTGGAGAATTTATGGCACTGTGACCTTCCTGCACTGCAGGCTCAATCTGGATTCAGATGTCTGAGAAACTTTACTACTACAAGCTGCATAAACTGTAGTATTTCTGTTTAGGGGTTACACATATGTACAAATGTTAGTTACTGCAACTTCACTGAAGTGTCCCTCTGCAGGTCTTACCACTCCCTCTGTGTCTGAATGCAGGGAGGCTCACCATTGAAAAATTAATTAATATGGCGCTGCTTACTGTGATGGATCCAAAGTCTTCTTAAGACACTAAAGTCTTACTGGCTGGATTCTGCTAAAATCAGTCTAGTTATAATTGCATTAACAGTCTGTTGCCCACAGAAACTTGCAGAATATACACTGATGAAGCACCAAACTCTGTCACTTTTAAAAGCAGCAATTAATAACTTTTTATAACAAACCACACATACTAGTTACACTGTACCACTTTTTACTTCTCATTCAGCATAAATGATACCTTTCCTGTACAAAATACTTCTCCTAACAATTTCATTTGCTATAGTCTCGCTATAGTGGTTTTACATCCTGTTTTTCTCCTTGGTATTCTATTTTAGTCTTCATATGAAAACATCTATTTGCTGGTGTTTGCAGAAAAATATGTTTTCATCCTGTAGAGAAATAATTCTGGTATTGTCTTTATCCATTCAAATTTCCTTGCTTAACAGTGTCATATGATAGAAACATGTACAGATTGTTTTCCTGTTGTCCATTCTTTAAAGAAGCTGCACAAGTCCTGTTTTTTACATTTTTCCTCTTATTGACAATGTGAAATGCATACATCCTGTTTTTTTTTACATTTTTGCTCTTACTGACAATGTGAAATGCATACTGATTCTGTAGGAAAACATGTTCATTAATCAATTTCCTTATTTTTCAAGCCACAGTCATTTAGTATGAATACTAATCACATATTGTTAAACTCTATTTCTACATTTAAGCAAGGTTTATTTTATACCTTATTTATTTTGCATATTTGTAACAGAATTACTTTCAACCATTTATTTACTGTTAAATACACTCTAACAGATAGGGCTTGGCCTTCACACACCAAGGCATCGCCATCGCCATTTCCCAGGCCGTCATCCCTATGAAGTGAAAAGATAAGCATGTGAAGGAGAGGATGTCAGAGAGACTGAAGACATCTCTTTGACTACCCGCTTCAGACTTTAGATTGCCAATGTAGGTGAGATGCCTTTGCAGCCCCCTTGTCAGACACATCTTAGCCCCAAGTCTGCAGGTATGATCTGGAGGCTGTTAAATTGTTAATTTTTTCAATTTGTTGAGATTTGATTTTACAGAACTAATGAAACTATCATTTTTTTATTAATTTTCCAAAATGCATCCATGTTATGTAACTAACACAGTTATTTCAATTCTGATGTGGCATTTGCTACTAATGATGTGGGATTGCCACCCCTAGCTAGACCTCTTTCATACCATTCATCTTGTAAAAATTATCTGAAATTGAATGAGGTTGTCAGCATAAATGTAAAACTAGGTTTGAAACTGTAAACTCTTTAATCAGTGAACTTAAGGTTCAGAATGGTGTTAAAATCCCTCATAGTATAATGTGTTTTTGCATGGATTTTAGCCAGACCTTTATTAATATTGTTAAGAAAGCAAGAGAGCTTATAAAAGGAACATACTGAAGAAGTAGCTCATGTCTATTTGCTAAAACAAATTTCAGCTTTGAAACCTTACATTATAGCCCTAAGAATGTTGACTGTATGTAAAACATGCTAAGTTTTATCAGACTGGTAACACCTACCACTCTCTTATTAAATTCATTAATCACAATTTTTATTTAATCACCATTAACTTGCCAAACTCTTGTCTTCACAGTGAATTTCTTATAAATGTATTGATCTTTAGTTTTCTAATATAATGGGCTATATTTTATTTTAAACTGGGTTAAATATACCACAAAGAGAGACATTAACTCCAGCTTACCGGAGGAAAATGTAATGTGAAGTAGTCTTGTGGCAACTAAAAACAACTGACTGGAAGCTTTCAAGTGTCCATGTTTGTTTAATAATGCCCCATCTTAAAAAATAACTACATGAGTTCTGTCCCTCCTGTATTAAATAACATTAATCACTTTCAGTTCTCTGTTTCAGAAATAGTCTTGCTGAACTAACGACTACATCTTCCTTGCCCCAATTCAAAATATCCCTAAAGATGTGTATATAAACAGGGATTGGCTATGCCCACGTCTAAACCCAGATTAACCCAAAAAAATAACAGGAATATAGGTAAGAAAAATACCCAATAATAACCATTCTCCTCCCAGACAACATGCACTTCTCAACAACCATTAGAATTCTATTATCAGGAAGATAACTTGTTATACTACCCATTCTGAGGCAATGCTCTTCTACCCCTCTACATACTATTTACAATAACTTCCCTTCTTAGCTAACCACCTTTTCTCTTAACTGTCATCCTTACATTCAATCTGTGAATACTTTTCTTTCTTTTTTACACACTTCAAAGATGTAAAATGTTAACTCTGTATATTTATACCATAAACCTACAATGTTGCTTGATTTAAATGTAACCTTGACTGTAAATTGTCAGTGATTTGTTAATGTTTAGATTTCTATGTAACCACAACTTTAAATTGTCACTTATTTGCAAATGTGGAGCTTTTCTCCTCGGGCCTCTGCTGAAAATGGACCATGTATCCAGTCAGACTTTCCTGGTTAACAACTGTAAAATAAAATAAAAAAATAATGTTATGTTATCTTCAAACTAAATAAATACAAACATAAATAAATAAAGCAAGGCTTCAACCAAAGCTATTTTTTATAATGCATAAACCAACGCACAGTTCTTAGCTGTAATTAGGAAGGTCCTCATAGATGTATATTTCTTACCACTATATTATGTCCTTCTATGTTTTTTAACTTCTGCTAAAATATTTCTTGCAGAAATTTGAAGAAGGTAGCTGTAACAAATCTGTGTTTACCATAATTTTGTTGTCCTGTTCTATGCACCAAGACTTAATCAGATGAATTATCTTGATGAAAAATCAACTTCACCTTCAGATGAACAATTACATGTGGGATCACCAGTACTGGAGTTTGAGTTTGATCCCAAATCTGAATGGTAATGAAACTCATTATATTTCATCAATCAACTCTCTCTCAGCCAATCATTTTCTGCTGTTAACTTCACACACGTGACTAATTTTTAAATGCAGTACATTCGTAAAAACTGAGCTCTAATTTACTTTTATCTCAATAACATCAGTCAGTTTTGCTAGTTGTTCTGACAGGGCCTTCATATTGACCATTTGAGAAGACATAGAATCTAGCTTCTGTATTAGAACTCTAGTTCAAATAGGATCCTGTTCATTAGACTGTGTGGTTTGCCTAGTTTAAGTGTCTATAGATTCATAGATAGTTACTATGATTGCAGTCAAGGGGAACATTGAGAAGCTTAGCCCAAAACCTCAATTGCCCTTAAGCACTGTCTGGTTAATTGACTTGTTCAAAGTCATGCAGTAGGCAAATGAGGGCTAAGGGAATCAAACCCTGTACAACAGCCATTAGAACTCATAGTTAACTCTGCACCAACAGCTAGAATAAAATATGTGGAGGATGCAAGCATCAGTCCCCGCTATCTCTCTCATGCTAAATGAACACTTCACCATTTGAGCTAATCCCCTATAGTGTTGTACCTCCACTTGCTGGTTGTTTAAAGTGAGTGGCTCTCATGACTGATTGTACATACATTTTAAATACAGATGTTCTCAAAACTGATCCCAGAGCTCTGCCACTTACTCTAAATTGTTCTGTTTGGTCAGCTTTAACTATTTTCTTAGTTTTGTCAGCTTTTTTCCAGAGGTATAAGCAGACAAAACTTTTGCATCCTTAATAACTTGATAAGTCTCTGAAAACAGTGAAAAAATGGATAGAAGACATGTTATAGTTTGCAGTAATAATCTGAATTTAAGCTTCTTATAAAAATAGATTTAAAACGGTTTTGCAACTGTAGATATTGAATTATTCAGAATTACAGTGAAACAAAACAAAAAAAGAAGTCACTGTACCAACTTTAGTTTGAGAAAAAAGTCTACCATTTACTATTCAAACCACAGCCCCAGAAGAAGCATTGTGAAAAGCAAGATTCAGCAAAGAACAAATCTAGCTAGTCAAGACCAGTTGTCAGGCTACTCTTCAGCAAAGGTTCAGAGAATTCCAAATTCCTTAAATGAATTCCTGTCTAAGCTCTATACAAAAAATTGTGCAAGTAAACTTACCATAACAGTAGATGCCTGAATGTTTCCTGCTGCAGTAGCCTTAGTTGTATACCCTACATAGGATGTGACAGCTGGACAGTTTTCAAAGTTTCAGGGCACCTTCCACCTGCCCACACCATTAGTCAGCTCAAGGTTACATGTTTCAGTGCCAAGCCCTTCAGATCTTTCATGGCAACCGAGAGAGGGTGGCTAAGCCCTGAGAAGACATTGCTAGATAAAGAAAAAAAATACATGTTCACATCTTGGCATAAAAAAGGCAAAAAAAAAAACAAGGGGAATGGAAGGCATGAGCAGCTGCTGCATCAGTGATCATTCTAACATGTGCTTATGTTAACTTTACTTACACAACTGTAGCATGTTCTTCATGTTGATTGCTGCAGTAGCCTAAGGGTAGATTGCCACAGGCTAAATTCAACTGGGAGGTAGAAGGGAAGGGTTCAGGAGCCCCTGTTATCTAGTTTATAGAACTTTGTAAAAATATGCACAGAGGACCAAGCTGCTGCTTCTAGAATACTTCTAAAGTCCAACCCTTTCAAAAAAGCCATATATGAAGCCAAGACCATGGACGAGTGAATCTTTTTTAAACACCTTTATTGAATTATCACTTGTGATGTAGGCAAACATATTTATATAAAAGTAATCAAACCGTATTAAAAAATTCACGTTTATAAACATTATACATCACATATGTTATTGTATGCAATATACTCAACCCAAAATTCCATATATATTCAGTTCTTGCCTTCTCTTAATCTGATTCCTCCTCCAAAACATTTTTCTGCATGTATTGTTCCCACATTTTTCTATGTAATTTGTGCCTACCCTTTTCTAGAGATCCCTCTCCCTGTTCTTTTATCTATGTTTATCTCTGTTAAATATTCACAACTTCAAGAATGGTCGGTTTAGATTTTGATTTCCATTTTCTAGTAATTGCTTTTTAGGCAGGCACCAGCAATAAACTTAGCAAGACCTTACTATGTGTAGGTAATTTAGATCCACTATCCCAGCTCAAAAAAAATTATTTGCTTAGTTACACTCATTTGCTCACCTCATAACCTGACAGAGTACTCTTTAGGGGAATTTTTAAAGTCTACCAACTCATTATATTCTGAGAACATATCCTCCCAGATACCCATTTATGTCTCCAGTATTTGCCATCTACCTAAGGAAAATTTCTTTGGTGTCTATTTGGGGTATAGAACTACCTATGCAAACACTTCCAGGCAAAAAATTCTAAATCTTCTAGATGCACTCTCAATGGTTCTTTGTGAATTGTCTAATCTGTCTTTCCAATCTTTTCTGACCACCTTTGATCTATTACTTTTCACTCTCTAATTATTTGTTCTCAGTACATTGGATGTTCTTCATCTCACATTGCTGCAGTCCTTACTTATGGGTAGTCCGCTGTCCTCGGTCGGCCCGAATACCAAAGTATTAGGCTGACGTCGGTCATGGGCGCCTAGATCTGACATCAGAGCGTCAGGGTATAAAGGCGCATGACCGACGTCATATCCTCAGTCTTTTTTGCCGCATGGTCCGATGCAGAAGCAGCGTTGCAAGTGCCGTTTGGCGTTCTGAAATTTTTCGTTTTCGGAGTTTCAGACCGATACCAAGTTGGGCTAAGTACCCCGTTGGGGAATATTTTTGTTTTTCTTGCCTCAGTTACTTACCGGATGTCAGAAAAAGTGAATAATTGTATTTCTTGTGGGAAACAGATACCGCATAGGGATTACCACTCGCTTTGTATTCCTTGTTTGGGACCGAGCACGGCGTAGTTGGGTGTTGGTTTTGTGCTAGGTTTAATAAGCGCACTATAAAACGGAGGTTAGATTGCGCTAGGTTAGTCTTTGGCAAGAGGTGTAATTATAATATGCCGCCGGATGTTCCGGCCTGCTTCTACTAAGAAGCGCAAAGACAAATCTTTAAAACCTAGGCAGGATGATTCGTCCGTTACGGACGCCGGATCTTTAG
Organism: Protopterus annectens; assembly: GCF_019279795.1. NCBI lineage: Eukaryota > Metazoa > Chordata > Ceratodontiformes > Protopteridae > Protopterus > Protopterus annectens. Next base: position 1,487,769,696 of record NC_056733.1, on the reverse strand, counting down.
AAGCTACAGCTGAACAGGTGGATTCGGCTGAAGTTTCTGTTGAGTCCCAGGGGGAAACTTTGATTTTACATGATGTGGCCTCTCAGGAGGCAGGTCAGGCTGAAGGGGCCTCTCAGGTTACTATTCTCCCTTCTATGCCTAAGGTGGTTAGGCCTTCTGTTACTGTTTCTAAGGCTCCTTCTAAGGGCAGGTCTGTTTTGCCTTCCTCTGGTGTCAGTTCTGGTTCTTCAGGGTCTGTGCCTAAAAAGCACATGCTTAAAATGGCAGAGGATTTGAGTACTTTAATTAGAGGTTCTATGCCCCCTCCTGATAAGAGGCCCAGGATTGAGCCAGAGTTGGAAAGTTTGGAGCAGGCCTCAGATGATTCAGAGTCTTCTGCTGAAGACATTCAAGATTTCCCTCCTTATTCTGATTCTGATGCAGAGGATTCCACTCCTTCTGCTTCTCCTCCAGAGGATTTTTCATTTTCAGAAACTCTGCATTCCATGAGGGAGCATTTTAAGTGGGAAGGACAGGATTACTCTGATTCACGGAAGAGACTTAGGGAGTTCTTGTTTTTACCACAGCATAGACCCTTAGCTATACCTCCGATTTTGGATGTTGTTTCAGATGTTTTCTCGGAAGCTTCCCTTAATCCAGATTCTGTGCCTCCTGCTCCAGTTAAACCGGACAGGTATTACAGAGTGCCTGAGGCTCATAAATATCTTTATAAGAGTCCTAGGGCGGACCCAGAAACTATTAGTCAGGGGCCTAAGGGTGTTAGAGCCTCTGTTGTTAAGAATCCGGTTCCTCTGGATAAGGAAGCTAGAGCTTTGGATAGATGGGGTAAGAAGGTATATACCTCTTCTACTTTAGCAATGAGAGCTTTGAACTGCCAGTTTCATATGTTGAAGTATCAGAATTTCCTCCTTTCTCAGCTAAGATCTAAAGTGGATGCTTTGGCAGAGGGCATAGAGTGTAAAGAATTGCAGGATATAGTGCATGTTTCTGAACAGGTGGGTAAGCACTCTTTGCAATGTGGTTTTGATGCTTTACAGGCTTCTTCTAGGGTGGCTGCCACTGGTTCAGTTATTCGTAGGCACGCCTGGCTTAAGGATCAGAATTTGTCCGAGCATGTTAAGTCTAGAATTCTGGATGCCCCTTTACAATCTGAAGTTTTGTTTGGTCCTCCTGTGGAGTCAGTCTTAAAGAAAATGGAAGACAAGGCTAAGTCTATGCAGACTGTTAAAGATTTTTTGCAGGTACAACCTCCAAAGTTTAGTAGAAATTGGCCTACTAAGGGGTGGACGTACCCTTCTTCTGATTCTCAGTCTAGGGGTAGATCTAGACGTGGTAGGGGCAGAGCTCAGGGTACCTTCAGGCCGAGACAATGGAGTTCGCCTGCTCAATCTGCTGGTGAGGGCAGGGGCCAGTCCTTTCGTAAACAGGCCCAATGACCTGCATTTTCAGCTGCCAGATTCTTCTTGCCTGGCAGCTCCTTTGGGAGGAAAGTTGGCTCTTTTCAAGCAAAATTGGCATTTAGTCACCCAGGACAAATGGGTATTGGACATTATAAACCGAGGTTACAAGTTCTATTTCCATACCATGCCTCCTTTCAAAGGCATGCCAGACGTCCCTCCTCGGCAAAGGATAGAGGCTCACAGACAAATTTCTTTACTTCTTCAAATAGGAGCTATACAGCCAGTTCCTCTGTCAGAAGTGGGCCTAGGATTTTATTCTCGCCTGTTTCTAGTTCCAAAGAAAGGGAACACGTGGAGACCAATTTTGGATTTATCTATCCTCAACACTTACCTGGACATTCCAAAGTTCAAGATGCTGACTTTACAACAACTTTTACCTCTGTTGGGAAAAGATCACTGGATGGTTACTCTGGATCTCAAAGAGGCTTACCTGCATGTTCCTATCAGGCCCAGTTGCAGGAGGTACCTGCGTTTTCGGGCTGGAAATTTACATTATCAGTTCTCTGCATTGCCCTTTGGCTTATCTACTGCGCCCAGAGTGTTCACAAAGATTCTGGCTCCAGTGATAGCATTTTTCAGACTAAGAGGAATACAGATCTATCCTTATTTGGACGATTGCCTGATTATTGCACAAGAAAAAGACGAACTTCTTCATCATCTACAGTATGTGATGGCAGTGTTAAGATGCCTAGGGTATTCTGTGAACGAAACAAAGTCCAGTCTAGTACCCTCTCAGGACATGTGCTTTCTGGGTGTGAGACTGAATACAGCTTCTCAGATGGCCTTTTTGACCCCGGACAAACAAAGAAGCCTTTCTCTTTATTTCCATCAAATGTCTCTACGGTCCAGGCTGACTGCAAGGACAGTCCTTCAAGCCTTGGGGTTCATGGCATCTTGTATTCTAGTGCTTCCCAATGCCAAATTGCATATGAGGAAGCTTCAATGGTATCTCAAAAATGTATGGACACAGCACTGCCAAGATCTAGACACTGTCATTCAGATAATACCTTGCATTCAGAAGGAGTTTTTGTGGTGGGCTAAGGAATGTCACCTAAACAAGGGACTCTCTGTGACCCGGCCAGAGGCGAGTCAGATTCTAACGACAGATGCCTCGGACAAGGCTTGGGGTGCACACCTCAATGGAAAATGGGTGCAAAACACGTGGCCTGTCAAACTCCAACATTTGCATATCAACTTGAAGGAAATGTTAGCAATCCAGTTTGCATTGATGGCTTTCAAAGATTTACTTCACCCAGGGCAGGTGTTGATTCAAACAGACAACACTACTGTCATGTGGTATATCAACAAGCAGGGGGGAACCCATTCTTACCCTCTTTGCAGGCAAGCGATGATTCTGTGGGAAACTGCTCTCAATCTACACCTCAATCTTCAGGCAAGGTTTCTACCAGGAGCACAGAACTCCTTAGCAGACGTCTTGAGCAGACAAATAGTGGATCCTCACGAGTGGAAATTGGATCCTCATGTATTCCAACAGTTGACAGTGTTATGGGGAACTCCAGACATAGATCTGTTCGCTTCTCCACTAAATTACCAGTTGCCAAAGTTTTGCACAAAAATGTTTCATCACACAGCTTGGAAGGTGGACGCTCTATCATTCAGTTGGAACAATCTGCATGTATATGCCTTTCCACCTCTGCCTCTTCTTCCCAAGGTACTTTTGAAGGCCAGACAAGACAAGACAACCATGATTTTGATAGCACCGGATTGGCCTCGACAGCACTGGTACCCACTACTGAGGAGTTTAGTACGAGAACCTCCATGGTCTCTGCCTTTGATTCCGCACCTTTTGTCACAAGAGGACAGTCACTTCCTCAATGTCAAGATTCAGTCTCTGCATCTAACAGCCTGGCATATTCTGTTTTAGACTCTGGAGGGTCTCAGCTTCCACAGCAAGTTTTGAATGTTATTTTGGAGGCCAGGAGGCCTAGTACCAGGAAAGTTTACTCTGATAAATGGAGGAGATTTTTTATTTGGAGCAAAGAAAAGGACTTTGATGTCTCCAAACCTGATTTAAGTGTTGCTCTTCAATATCTTACTGAGTTATTGGACAAGGGTTTGTCTTTCTCCTCGATAAAGGTCCATGCTGCAGCCATTTCTGCTCACTATGATTGTGACCCTCCTTTATTCTCTCATCCTTTGTTTAAGCAATTTCTTAGAGGGCAAAGAATATAAGACCCCCACGTAGAGCTCCTACTCCTGCTTGGGATCTCAATTTTGTGTTGGAAAAACTTACTCTACAACCTTTTGAGCCTGCAGCTACTGCCGAGTTAAAGTATTTGTCATGGAAAACTGCTTTTTTGTTGGCCATTACCTCTGCAAGAAGGGTTTCTGAATTACAGGCCCTCATGGCAGTGGAGCCTTTCCTGATTTTTCATAAGGATAGGGTATCTTTGCGTACTAATCCTTCCTTTATGCCTAAAGTGGTTTCTAGTGTGGCCTTAAACCAAACTATTCATTTGCCTACTTTTTATGCAAACCCCCAAAATAAAGGGGAGAAAATTTTGCATACTTTGGATATTCACAGACAGTTGCGTTATTATTTGAGCAGAACCAGGGAGTTCAGACAGTCTCAGCAGTTGTTTGTTTCTTTTGCTTTGGGTTCACAGGGTAAACCTGTTTCAAAACAAACTATTTCTAAATGGATTGGGTTTTGTATTTCTTTCTGTTATTCCCATCATGGTAAGGAGATTCCGGCTGGAATCAGGCCTCATTCCACTAGGGCTACTGCTACTTCTACGGCCTTTCTAAGGGAGGTAGCTACAAAAGACATTTTGGAGGCAGCTACTTGGAGTTCAGTGCATACTTTTTCTAAACATTACCACCTTCCTCTTTATTCCAAGTCTAGGGCTGGATTTGCCACTGCAATTTTACAGGGCATTTTAGCAGCCCCTAATGCTCTATGATTTTTACCAACCTCCCTTTCCCGTTGCTTTGGGATTCTACCCATAAGTAAGGACTGCAGCAATGTGAGATGAAGAACATAGTACAGTTTTGTACCTACCATAAATGTAGATGTTCGAAGATCCACATTGCTGCAGTCCAATTTACCCTCCCTCCTTCCCCACTATAGTTTCACATGATGCTATGCTTTAGGTGATGGTTGTTGTTGGGCTTGTTTTTGGGAGGTATTCTGTTCTTGGCTGTGGCCTTTTTTGATTGGCCTTCTGACATCTGGGGCAAGAAAAGACTGAGGATATGACGTCGGTCATGCGCCTTTATACCCTGACGCTCTGATGTCAGATCTAGGCGCCCATGACCGACGTCAGCCTAATACTTTGGTATTCGGGCCGACCGAGGACAGCGGACTACCCATAAGTAAGGACTGCAGCAATGTGGATCTTCGAACATCTACATTTATGGTAGGTACAAAACTGTACTTTACTTTGACAGCTTCCTGCTATTAATTCCAGACCCTTTTTTCTCATTCTCTGTACCCCTAATCACAGTCATCTCCTTTCTCCATTCCCATGTTGGCTTAGTTCTTGGTATACTTTCTGCTACTTTATGAATATAATATTCTGTAGGTGTGTTGTTATTCTCCTTGAGGATCTGTGTATTTCCTTATTTCTTAAATTACCTGACCACCTCTTTATCATCATTCCTTTCCACTTTGAATTGTAACTTTCAGCTTGTTATATGAGCAAGAACCTTAATGGTGCAGCTGTAAAATATTCCTTCAAATCAAGTAATCCTAAACCTCTTTGGTCTATTGGAAGAGCAACTCATTCCCTCTTCTCTTCCCAGATAAAATCCTTCAGCTCTATTAATTACTATCTACAACTTCATCACTGGTTAATAAAAGTATGCCTGACCTATATATAAAACTAAAATGACTAAAAACATTTATATCCATAAGCATGGACTTCCAGTTTCTCAGTTGTATTATCTTTTGTTTAGTCTCATCCCACATATTCTTAGCTGCCATAGCAGAATCCTTTTTATCTCATACACCTAAATATTTAATTTTATCATATGTGTGTTAAATATGGGTATTGCTGAACCAATGCATGTGTGGGTACATAGTTTATAGCCTTTATTTTATCTTCATTAATATTATATCCTAAAAAAACCTGAAACTGTCTCAGAATGTTCCACAACATTGAGATGCTTTTTTCGGATTCTATCAGGAACAAAATGTCATCATCTGCAAATAAAGCCAGCTTTTCTTGGTTACCATACCAGTTATGTTCTTGAGTTTCTGAGTCCTTTTTTTTTTTTTTTTGCTAATGGTTCTAAATATAACACAAATTACAAAGGGGAAAGGGGAAAAGGGACACCCTTGCCCAGTTCCTCTGTTCAGACACACTTTATCAGAGAGAAACCCTGCTACTTTGATTTTTACCTCCAGTTCCTCATATAGCTTCCTAATTAACCATATTATTGCATCAGGAAATGCAAATGATTCCATTGCCATACTCATAAAAATCCCAGCTTGCTCTATAAAATCCTTTCTCTGCATCAAGACCTACCAAGAACAGCACTATTTCTTATATTCTGCTTTCCTTTGGACCATCATTGTTCAATTAATGTTGTCTTCCCTCCACAAAATCACATTGGCCCATATCTTTTGGCAACACCTTTGTCATTCTTTTTTTATATAAGCAGAAACATCTTTATTAAATTATTACTTGTGACATAGGCAATCTTATAGTTATATAAATTAAAAAAAAAACATATTGACACATTTTAGTTACAAACATTATACATTACTGATAATCTATCCAGTCATTGATAGTCAAATGTTACATAGCTCAATCAAATCCCGCCTTCTTTTAAACCTCTTTCCTCCTACAAAACGTTATCTTGCATGTATTATTTCCACCCACAACTCCCATTTTTTCTGTGTAATTTGATCCTACCCTTTTCTAAAGATCACATTTCCACTTGTTTTATCTCTGCTACTATATTCACTACTTCTAGTACAGTTACTTTAGGCTTTCCTTTCCATTTTCTAGTAATTGCTTTTTTTGTAGCTACCATACTTAGATTCAACAAGGCCTCATTGTGTCTAGGCAATTCCAATTCTGTATCATAGCTCAAAAAATCTTTTTCTTAGTTATACCAATTTGCTCACCCAGTATTTTTGATAGAGTAGTCTGCAGGAAATGTTTTAAGTCTGCCAGGTCATTACACCCCCCCCAAAAAAAAAAATATATGTTCCCAATTACCTCTTTCATCCCCATCACACCTCCAACATTTGTCATCTACCTGAAGAACAATTCTTGGGGTCTGCTTAGGGTATACAAATACCTATGTAAACACTTTTGAGCAAAGATCCTAAATCTTCTAGACGTTGCTGCATATTTGGGAGACATACATATATCCCCTCATTGTTTCCTTGTGAATTGCTTATTCAGTCTCTCTTCCCAGTCCTTTCTAATCTCCTCTGATTGATTTTTATAGTTAACATGCAATATTTTATGTGCTGTACTAATTATGCCTTTTTTAACAGCAGCTTCTGTTCTAGATTCTACTAAAAAAGCTCTTTTAGTACTGGTCTTTCACTTAGGATCCCCTGTTTCTTTCTCTTTGTCTAGACAGTGATATTAATACTTTATAGAGATGACAATCTCTAGATTGCATTCCAGATAAATTCTTGGCCCTTCCCATTATATTACATTACTGTGTATAATTATTTACTTCCAGTACCTTGGTTCCCTTGTCAGTTTTCTCCAGTAAATTCCAGCCCCCTTTTGCCTGTTGTCTGTATCCCTTGCAGTCATCCCTATCAGCAGAATCTGCTTTCTCCATTCCTGTGTTTTCTTAGTTCTTATAATACTTCCTGCTATTTTATGAATGTAATATTCTGTGTGGTTATTGTTATTCTCCTTAAAGATCTGCATACAAAATTCCAGATTGTCTTAGTTTCTTAAGCTTCCTCTCACTTTGTCATCATCCCTTTCTACTTTGAATTATAGCTTTCTGCTTGTGCTGTGTATAGGGGACTTAACTGTGTAGCCCTGAAATATCCTTCAAATCAGTTAATTCCAAACCACCTTGTTCTATTGGAAGGATCGTCTTAACCCACTTGACTCTTGCCTTCTTCCCCTCACAGATAAAATTAGTCAACTCATTATTAATTGCTATCCACAAAGTCTGCTTTGGTTGATAAAATATGCCTGACCTGTGTATAAACATTTACCATTCTTTTAGCCATTATAGATATAAATACTTTATAACCATGGTTTAAAATTGAAATGGATGTATTTGAAGGTGGATCTGGTTCTTGTCTTTAGGCATTACAACCAAAACAGCTTGTTTTCCAGGATGTTTGTGTTTCCCCTCCTTCTAAAATACTGTTAAACAAAAAACCTTCCAAGTCTTTATCACTTTCTTCCCACCTAGCTTCCAAACTTCCATCTGTATCTGAAAACTTTCCTAAATATTGGCTATATACCACTATTTTTATCTCCTCTCATTTTAACTGTAAATTGTTGACCCTCATTTGCCTCTAATCTTGGCATATTTAAGTCTTCCATAAATATTTCCATTTCTGCTTTTTCTTAATTTCCCCACTGTTTTATACAAATGTTCATAAAATTTACTAAATATCTCTAATACCACTACAAGATCTCTGATTATTTTTCATGTTATAGGCTTCCTACGTTTGACAATAACCCTTTCTATTTTCTGTTTCCTAAGTTATTCTGCCAAATGTTTTTTGTGCTATGGAGTTATTACACTCTTTCTAATCGTATGTATATTATCTGCGTACTCCCTTATTTTCTCTGCAATTGAGCCCCTTCTTGTTTTGTGAGATTCTCCTTATTCTGTAATACTTTAACTACCCCTCTAAATAATTCTTGTAATTTCCTAAATATATCACTTCTTCTTTTATTGTTAACTTATTTTTTTTAAACCCCACTTTCATTTTATCCCACTCACTAACTATAACTTCTGGAGGACCTTCTATCATCCCTAATAACTCCTGAATATTTTCCACAACCATCCCTTAGATTCTTCTCTTTTTAGCAGGTTGGTGGGAAAGTACCAGTGTCTCATCTTTACTTCATTACCCAGCATTTTTATCTTAGTAATTATTGGTGCATTGTTTGAAATAGTTATTGAATGTGTGTCAAAGTTCTCAATTAAATGCACATGCCCCCTGTGCAATACAAATTCTGTCTAACCTAACCCAGGCATTGTACCACTGGGAATGATATATAAATTTTCTCAGAGCTCCTACTATTGCATTCATTGCATTCATGTCTTCCATACCAAAATTATCAGTTTCTTCAGAAATCTACCATCGTTTGTTACATTTCCCTTCTAGGCCCACCAGGTACTTCCATGTTGTTGCAAATCAAATTCCAGTACCCATCTATGAGTAATATTCCCTGCTGAAAGCTGATTATTTCTCCCATTTTTTAAGCTCCAGAAGAGCAGTTTTAGGTGGAATATCAATACAGGTCAGTGTAATACTCTTCTCTTGCCAGTAGCCACTTACTATCACAAAACTGCCATTAACTTTTTCCCTCTTCTATTACTACTGGAGCTCTTCTAAGAATTAATATAAGTAGTCCTCTTTTCCTTTAACCCTAATATTCCGCTGAATATTCATCTTGAAATCCTTTATCAGATTCACATGCTTGGTTCTTTCCAAATATCATTGCTATTGGCACTCTCCATTTCTTAATATAATTAAATATTCTTTCCTTTTTGCCTATACCTGTGAGATCACCCATATTCCAAGATAATACGGAAAGTGTCGCAATTATGAAATTAAGTAATTATTCCCACCTATTATATAACTGCTTTTTAAAATGTCAATATTTACTATTTTTGTGATACATGCACCCACTAATGTGTGGAAGGTTAATCCTTTATACATTTTTTTTCTTACAGTGGAACCTCTGTCACATTAAGACATTTTGTTTTCATGAAACCCCTCAAAAAATGAAACACCCCCCAGAATCTGTTAACATAATACAAACATGCAAAATGGTAATGTGTGCCTTGACCCTGTCTGGAATAATTTTGTTGTGGTGGTAATAACAGAAGGTAATAGCTTGGGACAGCCATTTGGAAATAGATTTATTTGACATAGGCTGTTCCTTCTTCTTGCTTCAGAAAAAAAAATAACTGATCAAAAGTTCTGAAATATTTTGTTCTGCTAGGATACTATGAATTGTCTGTTGGCATCCAGTGTATGAAGTACCCCTTCTTCCTCATTTGGGTTTTGCTTGTTTATGTACCACATTACTGTAGCATTCTCTGTAAAGACTTGAAGAGGACCTGTGGACCACAGATGGTTCTGAGAGTTGACAGCATTTATAAGAGCTAGCATCTCTTTTATATTTGTGTTTTTGGGTGTCTTTCTTGTTGCAAATACCCTGCACTTTTATACTGAGTTGCACTGCTCCCCAAACAAAGTTCAAGGCATCTGTGGTGACTGACTGCTTTGGAGGAAGAGAGGAGACCTGGGTTCTAAGAAGTCTGATATCTCCACCAAATGGTTTCCCCTTTCACAGATCCCAGAACTGGAATTTGCACATACAATGTGTGTTGATGTTGAGACCAAAGAGATTTCAGATACCATTGCATCTTTCTCATGTGAAGTCTTGTAAGAGATACCATGAGAATGCCAAAATACCCAGAATCCTGATATATTCCCTTACTAAGACAGATGTCAGAGTGAAAAAAAACCTGTAATAGATGTAGACCTAGTTTTTTCCTGTAGAAGGAAGACTGCTTGTTCTGAGGTGTCTAACAGGCACATCAGAAGCACAATCTTGTGAGATGGAGGCAGAAAAGGCTTTTGAATGTTCTCTTGGGATCCTAGCCTGTGTAGATCTTACCCAAGAGAATGATTCCTGACACTTTAAAAGACTCTTCAATGATATGCAAGTCATCTAAATATGAAAAAAATTGGATACCTGTAACCTGCAGATGGGCTATCACAGCAGGTAGACACTTTATGAACACCCTTGGAGCAGTGAGTAGCCCAGTGGGTAAGACAGAGAACTGATACTATAATCCAGAATACACACACAACCTTAAGAAATTCCTGAAATCTGGATGACTAGGAAAGTGATGATATGCATCTTTTAAGTACAAGGCTACTAGAAAGCTCAAATGAGGGAGAGGTATTAACAGGTTGTGAAGTAAAAAAATGAACTTGGGCACTATCACAAACTGATTCAGGAAAGAAAGACCAAGAATGGGTCTAAAAGAGTTAGCTTTCTTTGGCACTAAAAAAATCTTTTTTTTTTCTCCAAACATCTTTATTAAAGTTTCATATATGACAAAGGCAAACTTACATTTAATTTATATAAATGAAAAATATACAAAATGATACCACTTTAGTTGCAAATAGTTTACACCACAGACACCTTTAAAACAACTGTAGTTGCAAACATTATACATCACTTATAAACCATCCAGTCATTGTCAGGTAAGCATTATATAGCTCATTCAAATCTTGCATCTTTAACCTCAGTCCTGCTCTGCATATATTGTTCCCACAATTCCTATATAGTTTGCGTCTTCCCTTTTCTAAAGATCCCAATTCCAGTTGTTTTATCTCTGTTACTATATTCACTACTTCTAGTAAAGTTGGTCTAGACTGTGATTTCCATTTTCTAGTTATTGCTTTTTTTGGCAGCCACCATAATTAGACTCAACAAGGATTTACTATGTCTAGGCAATTCTGATTCTGTAGCATAACTAAAAAAAAAAAAATCATCTCCCCAGTCAATCCAATCTGCTCACCCAGCATCTCCGATAGAGCAGTTTGCAGGGAATTTCAAAAGTCTGCCAGTGCATCACACTTCCAAAAAATATGTTCCCAGCTGCCTCTTTCTTGCCTGTCACACCTCCAACATTATTTTTTTTTTGGAGTCTACTTGGGATATAAAAATACCTATGTAAACACATCCAGGCAAAGATCCTAAATCTTCTAAACTTTGGGAGATATCCATATATCCCCCCATTGTGACTTTGTGAATTGCTTATCCAATGTCTCTTCCCAATCCTTTCTAAGCTCCTCTGATTGATTCTTATACTTATCATGCAATATTTTATATGCTTTACTAATTATTCCTTTTTTAACGGCAGCTAAAAATTCTCCATTTGGTATTGTTCATTTTTAAACACGTGGAATGGTGTATACAACAAGGCTGCCTGTCCAGCAATAGAAATGTTTAAATTCTATGATAGTGGAAGCATGGAAGCAGCAGCTTCACCTCGTTATATGAGGAGCTCAACAGGAAGGGAAAACTCAGCTGCAATATAACAGTATACTGATTGAACTCAGGACCCCCCCCCCCCACACACACACACATTGTGCAGTTGTCACTGGACCAACAAAGAGTCTCTGGATGGTTAGGTACCTGATTTCCACCAAGAGCAGTTTTTCCTTTCAACTAATAAACCACTATGAAGGTGTTTTTTTAAACACACAAGCGTCCAATGAAATACAAACCATGAACCTAGTGTTATATTAACAATTCATCAGGAAAGGAAAACTCTTATCCTTATCTGGGCATGGGTATTGAACTAAGGATCCATAAAGGACTACATAATGCCACAGGAATTACAATTATAGCACAGTTCATTTAGTTCTGAGATAAGACATATAGTTTCAAAGATTTTTAACATTCCGTCAACAGTTGTAGTACCTTCATTATACCAGACCTAAAGACATTTCTAATGTCAGTGACTAACTGAATACAGGACACCAAACAGCCTATAAAATGACAGATAGTTCTCAAGAAGTTTTACTTCCAAAACAGGTGAAAATAATTTGTTTTTATAGTAGAGGTGGTCTTATTAGTTTAAGATATTATAATAGGTTACTGTTATATTGCAGCTAAAATCCTCAAACTGAAATATGTAATATTCAGTCTGCCAAAGCAAAACTCTTCAATAATAGTTTTCAATAATTCACCAGAAGCAAAATAAATTACTCCAAGCTTCAGTAAGCAAAATTCCTTCTGTTACAGTTTTCAGCATTCTGGAAACATCAGCAGTATGAAAGAGAAGTCAGTATTTCAGAAGTACTGCAAATGCTGGGACCTAGTACTGTCTTAGTGAAAGAAGTTGGCTATAAATCCCATGGAACATACATTCTGTCATACCTCTCATCAGTCCAGATTTTTGCCTCATATTTTTGGTTTCCTCATAAATTTTTAGTTTTCTGGCAAATTATTGAAAAATCATTGAGACTGGAAGTCAGAAAATAATGACAGGCATTTGAATTTCAGACTTCATATCCTTCAGAAAATTCATGCTAATGGAAAATGTGTTATTCTAGGAACTTTCTAAGTTTAGAAGAGCAATATTTAAAAAATTGTCCCTATTTCTGTCCTCTGTCCCCAAGTATTTATGGCTTTGTCCAGATTTTTTTTACCCTTAAGAAGAGACGTGAGCATTTTTTAATTAGCAAAACCACTAGCTATAGGCTGGCAGAGCACCAGAAAATTCACAAAGCAGCAAATGAAATTCACAGAAAAAATTCATATCTAAAATAAATCGTAAATAGCCTTCAGTGGTTTGGTCATATTAAACCTCTGTGTTAAATAGGTCTGGCTTTATAATTTTGCATCTGATAATTCTCAAAAAAAAATGTTGTTTGCACAATGTATTCATTAACAAATATTAAACTTGTGTCAGTGGCAGATTAAACTATTGCATATATTCACCAGGAGCAGAGTGTAGCATCTCATACTTACAAAAACTGTACTGCCACTTCATCTCTAGCAGTCTATCATCAGTAATTCAGGACAGAACTAGTATCCTAGAGCTCTTCATGTTAGTTATGTCCTAGTTCATTTCAAGTGAGAAAAATTGTTCATGAGCCTCGCAAACCTGCTAGATTAGAGCTTGCCAGTAAATGCTGAATTAGGGGCTATGAATGATGAAATTAGACAAATGGTTACAGAAAGTTCTGAAATTAAAAGAGGGCTACTGTATTTAAACTGGATGGAAAACTGCTTGAGATAATTCTACTTTAAGAAAAATAATGTTGCAAAATGTCAGCAAAGTGAGTGACAGAAAGAAAAAAAAATATTCAAACTGAGTCAGGACTTGCGGCTTTAACAGCCGTCGAATTTAACAGATTTTATAATAGTGGATCCATGCATTTTACTTGCATGATATACCTCACAGGCAGCTCCCTCAGTGGTGGGCTATGCCACTATATATCTAAGGCAGTCTTATGTGATATTTTCAAATATGTTATATTGGTGCCTAACACACAGATCTTATACATTTTGAATATGGCCCATAATGACAGTGCACACAGCAGATGGGTATTTGTTATTGACTGTATTGTGTCCTACATGCTCCACATATTAACTGTGGTGGGGATGAGAGGCATACAGTGCTCATACACCATAGCTTTTGTATTGCTCATATGGCCTACATGGGCAATGTAATCAGCATCTTGATAATCAACTAAGTGGTGTCCACACCTCATGTGCTATACACAATCCACACAGCCAGTGTCAGAGTACATTTGTGAGAAGGCTTTGACCACAGAGCAGTTCATATAGCCCACTGTCATTGTTGACTTATCCTAAACAGGGCCCACTGGGTCAGTGAACACAGCACATGGGTTAATAGATGCATCATCTGCTGTAGACATCTTGCAGGATCTATTCACTGAGCACCTCAGTTGGTGAATGGTTTTGTGCTGCCCACAACTATATCCTTCATGGTGACTTCCTGCTGCATTTTGGTGGGGGGAGGTTATGTGTTGCTCCTATCCTGTACACAGTTAACAGGACCACTTCATGCCATATACTGAGAAACCTAGTTGCCACCCTCTGAACATCCTGCATGCAACACATATAGGCAGTACATGTAGCACACAGAGAAGGTAGGCACTGCTGATGTTTGCTGTTATTTCAACCATCTAGACTACTCTTACAGCATACTCACACCAGGATGCAGGATTGCTGAGAGTCTTCACTGGCTGATTTTTATTACCTACTGTTCAATATCTATAGCTTTTGCTTACAAAGGGGTAGTTTCATTGTGTATTTATTTTTGTTTTACTTTGAGTACATGGAATTAGTGTTTGACAGTATATAAGTTTTAAATATGACTGTCTCTCTGCTGCAGTTGATTGAGTTTTTATTTATTTTTTTATTTTATATTTTATATTTGTTGATCGGGAAAGTCCACTGGACAAAAGTCCCTTTTCAGTGGAGGCCCAGGGAGAAAAGCTCCACAGATAACTAACAACTAAGATAACAATTAGTACAGACTTTACATTGTAATTAAAACAGACACTGAAATAATACATCATTATAAGAGACACGTATAAAAATTCATCTACATACAGATAAGCAAAATATAAAGAAAATACCATCTGACATATTTACAATCATAGGTCCTCCTTTCCTTTAATTATCAGAGCTTTTTTTTTAATGTGTTTAGAAACTAAATTGGGGAGTGAGTTTGTGAAGTAGAACAAGTTTCATGGTCAGGACCTGGAGCAGTATTTTAGGTTCATAGGTTGGTACTAGGCTATCAGCCCTAGGGCCTATACAAGCCTAGCCATAACAATTACCTGGCTATTTCTTCCCACAGTATTTACTTTCCTGGACCCCTGTCTAGCAGGGCGACTGACATGATCCCCGGGGGTGAATTTGCTATCTCCCATCCAATCATCAAGATTCCTTTTGAAGAGGGCCAAAGAGGCGCTCTGCTTGACATGTATGGGTAGTCTATTCCAGTGTCTGGGGAGTCTCTGGGTCAGGAACCTATCCTTCCAACATGTTTTGTTCATTGTGATGACAAAGTTTAGATCCCTGGAGTGTGTGTCTCTGAGGGATTGGGATTTCTTTGTGTAGCATGTCCAACAGCTGTGGGTTTCACATGGCCTTGTATGTTAAGTAGAGATCGCCCCTGAGTAGATATGTGACAGAGTATAGACGGTCACCATAGGGCACCTGCTTTAGGCTTGTGATTCTTTTAGTGAGGTATTTCTGAAGCATTTCAAGTTGTTGCAGATGTCGTGAGAGGTACATACCAAATGGGGCGTTGTATTCTATAATGGGTCTAATGAGGGATGAGTACAGTAGGACAATGACCTCCTTTTTTCTGGATGAAAAGCCCTTAGTAATGAGGTGTGCCATATAGAAGGATTTGGGCATCATATCTGTGTTTCTGTGTTTGTGGTTTGGGAATGGTCTTATGGAAGGGGTCAGTTAAATAGCTTCAGCACACAAGAAGGCAGTTGTACAATTTTTAGGTATGTGAGAACAGAAGAGATGCTGGGTGTTTTGTGCAGAGTAAACTGAGAAGTATGAAGAATTAGAAAAACTAGAGAACCTTTGAGTAATGCAATAAATATTATTGACAGAAGCAAAGGTAAAAGAATTTCAGAGATGCACTGTCACTGACTTTGAAATGTGGTTACTGAAATAATTTACTATGAAAGGCTGTCCTGAGCAAAGATCCACAGTAAAGAAATAAATATTGTATGTTTCATGCAAAGCATTGATAATTTCTGTCAAGGACTTTATCTCCAAAAAAGTAATAATTCTCAGTTAACTGAGAAGATATATGCTTGAAGGGATATACTTGAATCACATGGCAAATAGCAAGAGATATATTGGGCATGAATGTTGACTCAAGTTGTGCAGAGCTGAGCCATTTGCAATCCATAATACGATTTAGAGGAAGAGATACTAACATGCCCACTACAAGAGTGTCCATAGAACTGAGGTGGTATTGATTTTTTTTTCCATTTCAAAGAAGCCAAGTATCTCAAATTTATAGATTATTATTTCAAGTTCCTTAATATAAAGTGACACACACACAAATTGAAGTGTAATAAAATCACTAATATATATGTGTATGTGTGTATATATATATATATATATATATATATATATGTATAGAGGATCTATATTAAAACAACGAAAGTCCATTACATCGAATACTAAAACAGCGACACATATTACTCGAACTGTGAAAATACCGAATGCACTAAACCACGAAATCTAAATATCGAACGTTCAGAGTCGGCCAACCCCATCACCCGCGACATACTACCTACCCAAACAAAATAAATAAACCACATACATACACTAACCAAACCCTACTCCTAACCCTAAAGTAAAGCACCAAAACTCAACTTCTAACCCTACACTAAACTGTACATACACAACTATCTATGCACTACCCTTAACCCCTCCCTAAACCTAAGGTCCGTAACTACCGCACACTTCCCCTACGGAGATATATCCAAACAAAATAAATAATGCACATAAATACATTTAATAAAACACTACTTCTAACACTACACTAAATCTTACACACATTACCTATCTATACACTTACCTTAACTTGCACCCTAACCCTAAGGTCTGTAGCTAGCGCACACTTACCTTACGGAGCTATACCACAGACGGGCCAACCAAAATACTTCGACATTTTGAATTTCGCAGTTTTGCACATTCGACGATTACATATTTCATGCAATATGTGTCGATGATTTCGTATTCGCATAAATGGAGTTTCGACAATCTAATAGGAACCCATATATATATATATATATATATGTGTGTGTGTGTGTGTGTGTTTGAAATGGGCGATCCCTTATGTTGTCCTATCTGATGGTGATCCACAAAGTAAAATCAGAAGTGCAGAAGAAGAAATCTGGACTTCTGTATGAATAGAAATTCAGTCTTACACTCCCAGTCCACTCTATAATGTCCACAGTCAAATGAGTAAGTGGTTAGAACTATTAAATCAGTAAAGAATCTCATGAGGCAAAACAGTAATAAAACTATGAGAACTGCTATCTTGCAAATTTGAAATATAGGAATACTCCGTTGTATGGATTCAGTCTATCATCAGGTCAGAAAGCTGAGATCAGATTACCTACTTCAGCTAAATTATTGGTACATGAAAAGCAATACAAATTAAAACATATGTTGAAAAGAAGTCAGGAGAGACAGACATACCATTGTAACAGAAATGAAGGTGATTTACATGTTGGAAACAGAATATGAGTACAAAAGCCATGTGAAAATCTACAGCATGATACAGCAGTAGTTGAAAAAAAGCCAGTGTTGTGTGTGGGGAAGATGTAAAGCTGTTAGGATAGAATTGTAGGTATTTGTGTAAGACAAATATGTTAGTGTTTCAGGAAACAGAGCTGTGACGCTTGAGCACTGGCCCAACAATCAAGGAGCCTCAATCCTCACCACTAACACCAGTGAGGGGTGCCTATATAGGGAAAGGATAATAAATACACATACAATAAAGTACAATTTCCCTTAAGAGCACACACAGATCACAGTCAGTCTGGGGCTGGTTTATCCCTTTCCCTCCAGTTCCCCAATAAGACTCCCCACTGGCACAGCTATAGGGTCCAGATCTCAGCCTAGTGGGCAAGGTAAAAGCTCCAGCACCCTCTCTGTCCAACCAGTGCTTCATGCCCCTGCCCCAAGTAGCTGACACACACACACACACACACTTTGAGATGAGTTATATACAACCACACAGACACTCCTGGGAAAGGCTGGCACAGGTTCTTCAGCTGTGCCCCTTTTACCCAGACTGTACGGTAGTACCATTTGTCACCACCCAGTAATATTTATCAGCTACTCAAAGGCCCTTTTGAAAGGGTGTCCAATTATTACTGTGCGATATTATTATCCAAATGGTAAGTGTGACTGAACAGTCAAGGCTTAGAGTGACTGAGTACAGTATCACTATATACATGCAATGTACTCTACAGCTTAAATTATCTCTACACAAAACAGCCACAGTTGAAAGGTTTAAAATATTTAATAATAAATAAAAACAAAAGACAATACTTCTTACTACACAGTGCTAGTCAAGACTCCACAGAGAAATACTTAAAATAATACAGTAGATAAGTTCTGACATCAGTACAGAAAAAAAATGAATCTAATCTTCCTAGTTCCCAGCTATATCTAAGAGAGAAAAATGTTCTAAAATAAACTTACATATAGAGCAAAGCATTGCTGGTGAGTCAGATGTTCTCAAGACAAATGCTAAATGCCCTCTGATTCTCTCACTTTAAATTGATAACACAGTGCTGCTTCACATTACATAATTCTTAACAATTTTCTGTTTTCCCAGGCTAACAGAAACTCAGAGGTTAATAGCCCTTTTGATCTTGCAGCTGGTCAGGAATCCAGAGCAATAAAAGAAATTATACATATAAATTACAGCCATTAACACTGCCCTCAAAACAATAGGAAAAATTCCTTCATTTAGACATCTCGGCTCCGGGTTTTGACATCAATTACACAATGCTTGACTTAGCTTTCATACAGCAGAGTGCACAGTTGTTACATTTTTGCAGTTCCACATTTAACACCATTTTTTCCCATTTAAGAGAACAAGCCTGCGGCTTATATTAATATTTACTAATAACATAATTATCTACAAAATTCTACCTGGCTAGGCTGGCAGCCTTCACCTATCTTCCCCCCTGGATAACTCAAGCTAGTTTTTCAAGTGATCATTAAGAAACGTTACTTGAGAGGGTTAGGTCTATCTGTGTATACCTTACCCCATTCCCTGTCTTGAGAGCCCATCTGTATTGGCATTGCTAATCCCCCTGCAGTGCTGCACTGACATATCATATGCTTGCAACCCTAGGCTCCATCTTAGCAACATGGCATTTTGCTAGCTGTCTCTGTTTAACCATGTTAGGGGATTGTAATCTGTAACTACAGTGAATTTTCTTCCATACAGATAAGGCTGAAGTTTCTGCAGTGCCTACACTATGGCTAGACATTCCTTTTATACAGCTGCATAGCACTCCTCCCTGCATTGGAGTCTACAACCAAGATAAACCACTGGGTGCTCTTCTCCCTCTGAAGACATCTGGCTAAGTACAGCCCCCACTCCATGGTTTGAAGCATCCACCTGCACAACAAATTCTTTGCTGTAATCTGGACCGGCTAACACAGGGGGTACTCCCAAAGCTTCTTTAACCTTCTGGAATGCCTGCTCACATGCTGTGGTCTTCACTACCTTATCTGGCCTGTTCTTCCTTGTCAGGTCTGTGAGGGGAGCAGCTATGGTACTATACCTGGGGAGGAACTTTCTGTAATACCATGCTGTCCCTAAGAATGCCCTCACCAGCTTTTGGTAACAGGTGTGGGTCATGCCTGAATAGCTTCTACTTTGGCAGGTTCTGGCCTGATCTTCCCACTTCCCACTCTATGTCCCAGGTAGGAGACCTCTGGCATACCCACCTGATGTTTGCTGGGCTTAATGGTCAACCCTTCCCTCTGTAGTCTGCCCAGCACCTTCCTTACGCTGAAGGTGCTCTTGCCAGGAATGGCTGTAGATGGCAATATCACCTAGGTAAGCAAGGGCAAACCCTCCTGCTCCTGCTAGGATATGATCTACCAGCCTCTGGAAAGTCGCTGGGGCATTTGTCATCCCAAAGGGCATCTTTGTGAACTCATATAAACCAAAAAGAGTCACAAAGGCTGACTTCTCTTTAGCACTGGGAGTCAAGGGCACCTGCCAGTAACCCTTGGTAAGATCAGTGGTTGTAAGATAGTTAGCCCCCCAGCTGCTTTGGGGCCTCATCTGTCCTAGGCATAAGGTAATCATCTGACACTGTGTGACTATTTAATTTCCTGTAGATCACACAGAACCTGGTGCTGCCATACTTCTTTGGCAGGAATGGGGAGGCCCAGGGACTGTTGAAGTCTTGAATTACCCCTAGTTCCAACATCTCCTGTATCTCCTCCCTCAGAGTCTGTTTGACTCTGTCAGGCACTCTATAAAGGGCCTGCCTAATAGGCCTTTGGGGTCCTGTATCCACCTGGTGCTGCATCAGGTGGGTGCACCCTGGTTTCCATGTGAACATGTCCCCAAACTCCTGTAACACTGCTCGGATTTCTCAAACCTGGGTAGGAGGTAGCTGCTGGGACATTGCTATCCCTTCCACTGAGGTGGCAGCCCAAGCCTCACAGAGGAGATCAGTCACCAGATCTTCCTCAGACTCCTCCTGCAACCCACTGCAAATACTCAGCACAAGGGCCTCCCTATCATGGTAAGGTTTCATCATGTTAACATGGTACAATTTGTGCTCTTGCCTAGCAGTTCTACCATGTAGTTATAGGTTCATAGGTAGGTACTAGGCCATTGGCCCTAGGGCCTATATAAGCCTAGCCAAATGGTACCCTGGCTTTTGCCACCCAAGAAAATTATTTTCCTGTGCCCCTGTAAAGCAGAGCCACAGAAGTGATCCTTGGGGTGAATTTCCTATCTCCCATCCAATCATCAAGATTTTTCTTGAAGAGTGCTAATGCGGAGCTTTGTTTAATATAGATAGGTAGTTTGTTCCAGAGTATTGGAAGTTTCTGGGACTGGAATCTATCCCTCCAGCATGTCCTGTTTATTGTGATGACAAGGTTTAGGTCCCTAGAGCATGTAGCTCAGAGGGATTGGGGTTTCTTTAAGTGGAGCATGTCCAACAGATCTGGGTTTGACATAGCTTTATAAATTAGGCAGAGATCACCTCTGAGTAGGCGATATGCATCAGAGTAAAGCTGGAGTTTTTTGAGATGGTCTGCATAGGGCATCTGTTTGAGGCCGGTAATCCTCTTTGTGAGGTATTTCTGTGGCCTTTCCAGTTGTTGTAGATATCTTGTGAGGTACATACCAAAAGGGGCATTGTACTCTATAATTGGTTTAATGAGTGATGCGTAGAGAGGAACAATGACCTTTTTTTTCCTGGATGAGAAACCTTTTGTGATGAGGTGTGCCACGTAGAAGGATTTCCTGACTACTGTGGTGATGTGATTATCAAAGGAGAGACTACTGTCTACCTGTGTCCCAATGTTTCTTATCACACTTTCAGTGTTAAGTAGACTATTGCCTACATGGTAGTTCATGGGTACAGAGTTTTTACCAAAAGGGATGACAGTGCACTTTTTGGCATTGAGCTTGAGGCCATGGCTTTGACACCAGGCATATGTCTCAGTGAGGCACATTTGTAGGATGTCCACATTATTAGGAGTTTTGATTATGGCTCCTAGTTTGCAGTCATCTGTGAACTTTGTTAGCCAAAGACCTTCTGTGTTAGCCTGTACTTCAGAGAAGTAGATACCAAACAGGAGAGGACCCAGGACTGAACCCTGTGATATTCCACTTGTCACTGGTCTGAAGTTGGATTTAGAGTCTGCTACTTTCACAGTGTGGATTCTGTCAGTGAGCCAGGTGGCAACCCATCTTGTGACATAGGGATTTATACCTAGTTTAGTGAGTTTATCTATAATTCCAGAGTGGGGTGTGGTGTCAAAAGCCTTGGCAAGATCTAGATAGGCAGTGTGAACCACCTTACCCTCATCTACGGCTTTGGTGACCACTTCAAAGAAGTCTATCAGATTTAGGATACATGATCTGCCTTTTATAAACCCAAACTGGGTAGCATCCAGAGTTTGGAGATTACCAATATCATTGTTTATATGTTCCATAGCCTTGCAGACCAGGCTCGTCAGGCTGATGGGGCAGTAGTTCCCATGGTCCGTGGTGGCTCCCCCTTTGTGGAGTGGGATAACCATTGCTGTGTGCCATTCAGTAGGCACAAAGCCTGAGGTAAGGCTGTGATTGAACATGGTACTTAGGTGGGGTGCCAGTTCATTCAGCCTGGGATATTGTCAGGTCCTATGGATGCTGTGTTCTTGGCTTTGGTGAGTGTGTTTTTTTTTTTTTACCTGTGGAGCTGTTATTACAGGAACTTTGCATTCTTCCAGTATAGACATGGGTGCTTTAGGGGGTGAGAGAGGGGTAAAGTTAGCACTGAACCTATCTGCAAGGATGTTGGCGATATCAGTTGGTTCTGTATATTTTGTGCCATTGTGCTGTAACTCAGAGCAAATCTGAGTGTTGCCATTGTGATTCTTGGCATAGCTATAGAATGCTTTGTGGTTGTCTTTAGAATCGGTGGCAATTTTTTTTTCATAACTAGCTTGGAGGATTTTATGAGGGCTATCAGCTTCTTACTGAGGCTTACTACAGAGTTCCTCCAATCATGGGATTTTACTCTTTTTTGCAACAGTTTTTTTTTTCTGTTGTAGAGTTTGTTTATGGCAGGGGACCACTAGATTGGCTTCCTTTTTTTGCAGGATAGCATCTTGGTTCTGTTAAGGATTGCATGATCCATGCACTCATGTAAGTGCTTATAAAGTGGATTTGTATAGAATTCAGCAGTTGTACCTCTGTTGTCCATCAGCATGGGTGTCGTGAAGTTTGCCACTTCTGTCTTAAGAAGCGTGAAGTTAGCTGGTGGTTTTCCTAATGGTGGGAGGGGGGATGTGGATGTCTAGGGTGATTAGCTTGTGGTCGGATCTGACCAATGAGGAACTGACCTCTAGTGTGGAACACCGGTTTCCCATGTTGGTAATGACCAGGTTTAGGATATTGCTACCCCAGGTGGGGGTGTGGATGTGGATAAGTTGATCCAAGGCATTGGAATTTATGAATTCCAGAAAATGTTGAGCACAAGAGTTAAGATCCCTTACCACTTTGTAGGGTCACTCCCAAGCTGTTTGCAGCTTGTTGTGTCTGACAGGAATGAGAACCATTACCTGCTGCCCTACAGCATACTCTAGCTTACACATTCCTGTCATACCATACTTTTTTCTGTTGCTGGGCTTCTACCAGGTTTTCCTGGGCCAAGCCCATGAGTTCCCTGAGCCTTGTCCTTAGGTTTAGGACATATGCTACAACAGACTCCTTGTGAGATTTACACTCACTTTCCCTCTCATCTTGAATTATATCTAGAGGTCCCCGCACCCTATGCCCATACAACAACTGAAAGGGTGAAAAACCTGTGGATTCCTGGGGAACCTCTCTGTAAGCAAACAACAGATGGGGCAAATATTTGTCCCACTCCCTCTTAAACTGGTCTGCAAATGCCCATAGCATGAACTTGATTGTAGAATGTAACCTCTCAACAAGACCATTAGTCTGGGGATGGTAGGGGGTGGTCTTCAGGTGCTTCACCCCACAGTACTTCCACAGACAAGCCAGCAGCTCTGACATGAAATTGGCACCTCTGTCCGTCAGTATTTCTTTTGCAAAACCTACCCTGCTGAAAATCTCTAACAAAGTATTTGCCACCTTTTCTGCCTCAATAGAGGACAAAGCCACTGCCTCAGGGTGTCCTGTTGCATAATCTACTACCACTAGGATATACATTTTCCCTGTGGAACTTGGGGTACTCACAGGCCCCACAATATCCATAGCTACCCTCTGAAATGGCTCTTCAGTCACAGACAAAGGCATCAAAAGAGCTCTCACCTTGTGTCTTGCCTTGCCTACCTTTTGGCACTGCTCACAGGTCCTGCAGTACCCTGTTACATCTTTGGAAATTCCAGGCCAATAGTAGTTATGCATAATAATTCTCTTTGTATGTTTATGCCCATATGATCTGAAAAGGGAGTATCATGTGCTATGGGTAGAATCACCAGACAGTAGGCTGTAGGCACTACCAACTGCTGTACCCTCTCACCTTCTAGCCCTCCCTCAAGGGTCCACTCTCTATACAGTAACCCTTTGTCCCAGTGTACAGATTCCCCCTTCCCTTGAGACTCAGGTGCCTCACTAGCTACCTGCCTCAGGCCTTGCAATGTAGGGTCCAAGAGCTGAGCCTGTCTCAATTCTCTCCTTTTAACCCTTCCCAGCTCCCCTTCCACAGGAAGTCTGGCATTCTCTGACAGTGGTGCCTCACTGTCAGCCTGGGTACTACTACTCACCTCTACCTTTGCAGTCACTCTGTCCAAGAGAACATCAGTACCCACAAGCAGCTGTGGCGCACCTTCATTCTCACTGCTACAGGGTAGCTCCCTCCCTGAAGTAACCACCTCTCCAGTCCTGGCTGCAAGTATGCAGTCTGTCTGGGTCTCCCCCAGGCTACCAGACATACATGTTTGTCTCGAAGCCTAACTGTGTGTAACTGCATAAACATATGTTACTGCCTCATCCAAATATTTCCCTATCAGGACATCTGCAGAATGGTAGTTTGGTACCCTGGTTGTCTCAAGACAACCTACTATTGGCATTTTGTCTTCCCCCACTTACTGGCTCCCTCACCTTTTCTGTTTCCCACCTTGCCTCTGTGGACATCTGTATGCCATAAGGCCCCACTGGTTGCATTCAAAACATTTAACCCTAGGTCCTGGATATGTACCTGGACTAGTGGCTTACCCTGCTACTGGCAGATCCTGTTGGGGTAGTCTGGGCTGCCCACCATGGGTTCCTTTAGACCCATGAGCAGTACTGGGGGTCCCTTTCCTGTGCAGGGATACCCTGTTTGTTAGGTATAGGTCTCCCTTCTTCCGCAACTCCTCTGAAGTAGCACACTGTCTATCAGCTAACCAGATCCTCATGTCCTCAGGCAAAGTGCTAAGGGCTTGTTCCCTCACCAAAAGGTCTGCCAGCCCTTCAGAAGTGG
Organism: Protopterus annectens; assembly: GCF_019279795.1. NCBI lineage: Eukaryota > Metazoa > Chordata > Ceratodontiformes > Protopteridae > Protopterus > Protopterus annectens. The sequence goes on along the minus strand of NC_056733.1, from coordinate 1,487,744,802 downwards.
TGACCTGACATCCACTCACACACCTATGAAAAAAAGTGCTCAGTTCAGCAACATATTCACACAGACTTCATGTGTCTTGTGTTTATGCTCACAAAACTTTTTCGTATAAGTTTCAGGTGTTAGCTTAAAAATCTAACAAACAGTTCTTAACAGCAGTATATCAAAACATTTGTGATCAGCAAGTTTAGACAGCACAGTTACAGCTTTACCATGGAATAAGGGGGTCAGGAACCCCTGTTTGTTTACATACCCTCTCAAACATATGAATGAAATAGTCAAAATTATCCCCCTCTGTAAACTGTGGAAGAAATTTACTTACCTTTTGTGCTTCTGGGATCCAGTTACTCCCTTCCCCATTACCCCCATGACTCTGGTGAAGAGTTAGCATCTGTCTCCCCTCTGTAAACTGTGGAAGAAATTTACTTACCTTTTGTGCTTCTGGGATCCAGTTACTCCCTTCCCCATTACCCCCATGACTCTGGTGAAGAGTTAGCATCTCCTTTTCATGCTGCCTGTGCCACTCCTTTTCCAAATGCCTGGCCTCCAACTCAAGTGTCTTTAGCTCCAGATGGATTTTTAAGTTCTCTGCACAAAGGTTGAGCTGCCCATTCCCTGAGTGTTGTACATCTCCACGGCCAGTCTGATCATCTTCTGGTTGCTGTTTTCTAATGCAGCTGTGACTAAAGTTGCAATCATGTCTGCCTTAGTCAGGTTTCCCTGCACCAGTCCTTTAGTCTGGCACATCTCAGCCAACGGCTCCTTGTCAGCTTTCCATACCCCTCTGCTGACATGCTTGCCTGCTCTCCCTGACTAAGCTCACAAAAAAATAAAACAATTGTGATCTGAGCTCTGAATATTCGCTGCGTGGCTGATTTAGAGTACAACAAACACCTTCAGTGATCACTGTACACAAGCTACAGGAATTCACGATCCATACCATTACAAGCCAATTACTATGTGCCAACCAATTAATATGTGGTGTGGATATCCTACCACTGCCAAACAATATGTGATGCCTGTGCACTGGCCCAGCAATCAAGGAGCCTCAATCTGCACCACTAACACCAGTGAGGGGCGTCCATGTAGGGAAAGGATAATAAATATACACACAGTAAAATACAATTTCTCTTAACAGCACACAGAGATCACAGTCAGTCTGGGACTGGATTCTCCCTTTCTCTCCAGGTCCCCAATAAGACTCCCTACTACACAACTATAGGGTCCGGATTTCAGCCTAGTGGGTAGCTAAAACCTCCAGCACCCTCTATGTCCAACCTTTGCTTCGTGTCCCTGCCCAAGTAGCTGACACACACACACTTTGAGATAAGAGTTATATAAAACCACACAGACACTCCTGTGGAAGGCTGGCATAGGTTCTCCAGTTGTGCCCCTTTTACCCAGACTATATGGTAGTACCCCTTGCCACCACCCACTAATATTTAACGGCTACTAAAAGGCCCTTATGAAAGTGTGTCCAGTTATACTATGCAATATTATTATCCGAATGGTTAAGTATGACTGAACAGCAAGGCTATTGGAGTGGCTTTGTGCAATATCACTAAATATATGCAATGTACTCTTAGAGCTTAAATTACCTCTACACAAAACAGCCACAGTTGAAAGGTTTAAAAATATTTAATAATAATTAATAAAAATACAAGACAATACTTCTTACTACACAGTGCTAGTCAAGAGTTCAGAGATCACAGAGAAATACTTAAACTAATACAGTAGAAAAGTTCTGACATCAATACAGAAAAAATGAATCAAATCTTCCTAGTTCCTAGCTATATCTAAGAGAAAACACAGTCCTAAAATAAACTTACATATAGAGCAAAGCAGTGCTGGTAAGTTGGATGTTCTCAAGACACATGCTAAATGCCCTCTGATTCTCTCTCTTTAAATTGATAATGCAGTGCCGCTTCACATTACATCATTCTTAACAATTTTCTATTTTCACAGGCTAAGAGAAACTCAGAGGTTAATAGCCCTTTTGATCTTGCAGCTGGTCATGAAGCCAGGACAATAAAATAAATTACACATGTAAATTCTACCCATTAACTCTGGCCTCAAAACAATAGGAAGAATTTTTTCATTTAGACATCTCGGCTCCAAGTTTTGACATCAAAGAATTACACAATGCTTGACTTATCAGCTTTGCTACAGCAGAGTGCAATTTTGTTACATTTTTGCAGTTCCACATTTAACACCATTTTCCCATTTAAGAAAACAAGCCTGTGGCTTATATTAATATTTTCTAATGACAGAATTATCTACAAAATTCTACCTGGCTAGACTGGCAGCCTTCAGCTGTCTTCACAAGGGCAACAAGCAGAGTCACAACCAGTCATTTTGCAAGGAACTAGATTAATATATGTAGTTTATGCAGAGATGACAGACCTTTGATAACATTATCAAGAACCCCCACTTTGATGCAGCATGTTATCAAGTCTTCTTTAATGATAGCAATGCAGAAAAAGTTGATTGTGTTTATCTCTTTGAGTATGAGGAGTCTGAAGTTTTTGGCCTGCACTTACTGGCTTCTGAGAAGCATTTGCATGTCTTTGTCGACCAAGATTAAGGTCATAAGGATCTGACTGATAAGCTGTGGGGATCTAGTGAAGCACACAAGGCTTACTATTTGACCACCTTGTTTTTATTATTTACTTCTAGCTCTTGTTGGCATACCTTAGTCAACATTCTGTTCAGATTAACATTTGGCAGGTTAGAAGGTTAAAATTATTTTATTTGTTGATGACCTTTGTATATGTCAGACTCCTCTGAAGGACATTCTGGTTTGGTTGATGCCTTTCAATGATTGGAAATGTTTTGAGAGATCAGATGAATACTGCCACCAGGTCCATGGAGCAGCCTACAGAGACTGCAAACATGCTGCACCACCTATGGAAAATTAATTTGATAAAATATTTGGAGATTAAATTGTCAGCAATACTGATGCATACTATGGAAATGTTTATACAGTTGATGGTCAGATATAAGGGACTTGTAAATGATAAACCGGCTCAGCTCCTCAGGCACTGCAAACTTTAATAGACCAAGAGAACAAAAAAACACATAGTATTCCTGTACATGTAAAAAGATAACTTAGCGCTTTCACCCACATACATAGTCAGGCATCATCAGAGTACTACTCTTGGTCTATTAAAGTTTGCAGTATCTGAGGAGCTGAGCCGGTTTATCATTTACAAGTTTTTGGTGTCACATTGTGTCGGCTAGATATAAGGGACTACTTGCTAAAAGAAAAAAATGTATTGGACATCACTTAGGATCTCTGTCATATAGATGTTTACTGTAACATTAGGTCTATCCACATTTTAAGCATTCCTCCTAGACCCAGGACAAGATTTTTTTTTTGTTTCTGTAAGAAATACTTTAAATTAATGCTTGGGAGGGTTGGAGACCTAGAGTGACTTGGAGGGGGGGAGGAGGGTTGGCACTACTGACTGACCCAGCTTGGATTAACATTTCCCTCACAGCACTTACTGTATGAGGCAAGACGGATGATTTATTTCATGACTCAAAACATGGGGGGAGATATTCAGGAATGAATGGCATTCTGATCATACTTTGCATGTGATCAGAAGGTGCCCCTTATAACTGCTGTATTTGGGGAAGTTTTGCAGTGTTCCATAACAAGACTGGCACTTAGACACTGGGCCCATTAATCGTTACTGCCTTAGCTAATGAGTCAAAAACGTATTCCCTTTGATTAATTGGCATATTTGAAAAAGTCCATTACCTCATCTACTGAGAGCATTTGTTGGAAGAATGGACAAATTGTTTCTATTAGAGTATGAGATTTAGAGGAACTACAGTGTCCTAGCTGAGTTCATTTTCTATTGATGTTTAAGAAAATCAGTAAAATACTTAAGGAATTACTTCATATCAGGTCCCAGGTGAGTGTAGATATTAAAGCTTAATAAAAGCAGGCTGTTCAAATAATCACTGGCCAACTGATATGTGCAAAAATAAGATTTGTGTGTCTAAACTGTAAACAGTCACATGGATTTAGGATTTTTTATTATTGGCAATGTATAATTTTTTTATATATTGCTTAATCATTTATACAGGCTGTTTCTCAAATTTATCCTAAGAGTGTTTGAAATATAAGGCAGGAACAAAAGGGTCCTGGTCACACATTTTGGAAACACTAAATTTTAAGGATGACATTCAAACTCTTTTAAACAGACTTTGGTAATGGAAATTAATCCAGTGGTATTTTTGTTAAGACTATTTTTTTTTACTCAGGAGAACTTGCAAAGCATGAAGTGTTCTTATTGTATTTAATAGTAACCATTACTTAGAAAGTAATTACTGTGTATTGGAGAACATTAGTGTCTTCTACTCCCCAAAACAGCAAGATAATTATCCAGGGAAGTAGGAAAGATTTACAATGGGAGAGGGCTTAGTTACAGAGCCAGTCAGAGTGAAAATCATGATTTACTTTTCTTGAGCTTGACAGTAGTTTTTCTTTTCCTTACTGGGTAAGGATGAGCTTTATGGCGTATAAGATAGTTCATCTGGTTCTGCAAAGAGGTCTTGTTATAGAAATGTCAAGGTAAAAGTTTGATTTTTTTTACTGATGATTCTATCAATTTTGTTTGCATTTGCTAACCTTTTACTTTATGCTGTGTTCTTCAAACATCTTTATTAAATTATCAGTTATGGCATACGCATTCATGCATTTATATAAATGAAACAAAGCGTTTTGACATATTTTTAGTTACAAGCATTATACATCACTTAAAATCTATCCAGTTATTGTCAGTAAAATATTACAAATCTCATTCAATTCCTATTTTCCTTAAACCTCATTTCTCCTCCAAAACATTATTCTGCATGTATCGTTTTCACAATTCCCTTTTTGTTTCTATATAATTTGCTCCTTCCCTTTTCTAAAGATCCCACTTCCAGTTTTTTATCTGTATTACTGTATTCACTACTTCTAGTGCAGTTGGTTTAGACATTTGCATTTTTAGTAATTGCTTTTTTGGCAGCCACTATAATTAAACTCAGCAAGGCCTTACTATTTCTAGGCATTTCTGATTCTGTATCATAACTCAAAAAAAAATGTATTAGTTATAACAGTTTTCTCATCCAGTATTTCTGTTAGAGTAGTCTGCATTGCATTTTTAAACTCTGCCAGCCTCATTACACTCCCAAAAACTATATTCTTAATTATATTCTTCTTCTCCTTTGCACCTTCAACATTTGCTATCTACCTGAGGAAAATGTTTTTGGAGTCTGCTTGGGAAATAAAAATACCCATGTAAACACTTCCAAGCAAAGATCCTAAATCTTTTGAACTTTGTTGCATATTTGGGAGCCATATAGTTGGCATTTGCTAACATTTTCAGTTACTATTGGGGTACTCTCCTTCCTGCCTACTGCTAAGGTGAGCTGTAATCAACTTTACCTAGTTTCTGATATTACTTGCCGGGTGTTTCCTAACATTGCTATCATTAGGGACATGAATCCTGCAGCCATGGGGTCCCTGATTATTCATGTCTGTAGGAAGCCCTACAAAGCCTGCAGCTGCTTTAAAAAAAAAAAAAAAAAAAGATTCCTAGACTCCTTCACTCAGTCACCAAGTATATGATTTAGGACTACATGACACTCATTAGCATAGTGTGGATAACTGGAGAATGAATGAAAGATTAAATGCCTCCTCCTTGAATAGTAACAGAACATGGCTAGCCAATCCATGTCCTGATGCTGTGCAAGATAAACACTAGAGATCAGTTGCCCAGAGCAATCATTCATAGGTTCATAGGTTCATACTAGGCTATCTGCCCAAGGGCATTTATAAGCCTAGCCCATAGTTATTTGGCTTTCGCCACCCCTTTAGTTTGAATAAAACTATGCCTATTATTTTGCTGTGCCTCTGTCAAGCAGTGACACTAAAGTAATCCCTGGGGTATATCTGCGATCTCCCATCCATTGGTCAAGATTCCTCTTGAACAAGGCCAGCGAGGTGCTCTGCCTCACATGTACCGGGATTTTGTTCCACAGCATAGGGAGTCTCTGGGTGATGAATCTGTCCCTCCAGCACGTTCTATTAATAACCGTGTCAAGGTTTAAGTCTCCGCCCTTGTGGTTCTGAGGGATCTAGATTTTTTGAGGTGAAGCATATTCATCAAATCAGGGTTTGACATGGCCTTATATGTCAGGTACAGGTCACCTCTGAGCAAGCGGTATGAGACTGAATAGAGCTGGAGTTCTTTCAGTCGGGCAGCATAAGACATATTTTTGAGACCCTTTATCCTTTTGGTGAGGAACTTTTGGGGCCTTTCCAGCTGCTGCAGGTGTCGGGTCAGATACATTCCGAATGGGGCATTGTACTCAATCATAGGTCTAATGAGTGATGAGTACAGGGGACGATGACCTCCCTTGATCTAGATGTGAATCCCTTCATGATCAGGTGGGCAATGTAGAAGGTTTTCCTAACTACTTTAGCAACATGAGTGTCAAACGAAGGCTACTGTCAACCTGGGTCCCCAGATCCCTAATGACTTCTTCTGTGCTCAGTGGATTGCCACCTATATGGTAGCTAGGGTAACCTTGTTTTTCCCGAAGGGTATGACTATGCATTTCTTGGCATTTAACTTTAGGCCATGGCTCTGGCACCAGTTATCTGTTTCTGTGAGGCCCTTCTGAAGGATATCTGTGTCAGATGTGTTTTCGACTATGGCCCAGTTTGCAGTCATCTGCAAACTTTGTCAGCCATAAACCTCCTGCGTTTGCTTGTACTTCAGAAAAGTAGATGCCGAACAAGAGTGGACCCAGGACTGAGCCCTGTGGGACACCACTTGTGACAGGCTTTGAGTCTGACATGGCTCCAGCAACTCTGACCCTGTGGGTTCTGTCACTTAGCCAGTTTGCAACCCATCTTGTGATGTATGGGTTTACATTCAAGCTGATGAGTTTTTCGATGATACCTGAGTGGGGTATTGTGTCGAAGGCCTTTGCCAGGTCAAGGTAGGCTGTATGGACTGCCTTTCCCTCATCAATGGCCTTGGTGACTGTCTCGAAAAAGTCAACCAAGTTTAAAAGGCATGATCTGCCTTTGACAAAGCCAAACTGGGTTGGATCCAAAGTCTGCAAGTTCCCTATGTCTTTATTTATGAGTTCCATTATGATCCTCTCCATGGCTTTGCAGATAAGGCTTGTCAAGCTAATGGGATGGTAATTTCCAGGGTCGTTGGAGGCACCGCCCTTGTGAAGTGGGACCACAGTTGCCGTGCGCCACTCCTTGGGTACGTATCCTGAGGTTAGGCTAAGATTAAACAGCTGTCCTAACTGCGGGTTTAATTCCTCATTGAGTTCGTGGAGCACACAGCCGGGGACACCATCCGGTCCCATGGATGCTGTGTTTTTTTGCTTTGGAGAGTGCAGTTCTCACCTGGGCGTTTGAGATGTTTGGGGGGGCTACAATCCTCTGGTATAGATATCTCTCCTTTTGGGGGGGGGGAGAAGTTTGCACTGAACCTGTCAGCCGGTATGTTGGCAATGTGTGTAGGTTCAGTAATCTTCACATCATTTTGAACTAATTCTGAGCATATCTGGGAGTTTCCTCCTAGGTTTCTAACATAGCTAAAGAAGGCCTTATGATTGTCTTTTGAGTCCTTGGCGATTTTTCTCTCAACATTTGCCTTGGATGATTTTATGAGAGCTCTTAGTTTTTTACTTATAATGATCAAAGGTGTCTTACCTTTCCAGGATTTTGCTCTATCTTGTAGTAGCTTCCTCCTTTTGTTGTAGAGCTTGTTTATGGCTGGGGTCCACCAGACTGGACGCTTGCCTTTGGTACAAAGAGTCTTAGTTTTGTTTGGGATTGCCTTATCCATGCAGTCCTGTAGGTGCTGGTAGAAGGCATTTGTAAGTGATTCAGCGGTTTGAGTAATGTTTACCACTGGCTCAGGGGCCTTAAAGGAGACCACACTAGTTTTTAGAAGTGTGAAGTCGGCTTTTGAGAAGTTTTTCACTGTGGTCTTTTTTATTTCAGGTGGGGGCGGGATGAGGACCTCCAGCGAGATTAGTTTATGATCTGATCTCACCAGTGAGGGGTATACTTCTGGTGTTGAACATTGTGATCCCATGTTCGTGATGATGAGATCAAGTATGTTTTCTCCTCTTGTGGGTTTCTTGGTGTTTACCTTATCATTTGTGACACAGACAAATTTACATTCATATAATAAAAGTGATCATACTATTTTTAACATAAAAAACATTTTACTTCACATATATTGCTATATATCATATAACCTAAGTAACATTACGTAAATTATTTAATTCCTGCCTTTTATTAAACAGTAAATATTTTTATTAAACTATTACTTACTACATATGCAATCATACATTTATATAAATGAAAACAAACCACACTAACACAATCCTAGTTGCAAGCATTTTACATCACAAACCATACTGTCACACTCCCAGTTGCAAACATTATACCTCACATAAAATCTACCCAACCTTTTTCAGTCAAACATTACATAGCTCATTTATATCCTGCCACCTTTTAAACCTTGTTCCTCCCTTTTTCAGATGCTTCTGATCTTAATGGAGTTTTGTTTCCTGTTGCAGGTATTTTCCTAAATAATACCATATGACCAGATATATTTTAGGTAATGCTAGCAGTAAACACTGTCCATAGAAGTGATCCATTTTTTTATTATTTTAGCAATTTATTACAGTCATTTTGGTTTGGGGATGGGATGGATATGGCTGTGACTAACAGTATTGTTAAAATGCATTATTCTGTCAATTACTTCTTTCTTTTTCTTTGCAGTCACACATTGTAGGTGATTGTGAGGGGAGACAACTTGTGTGTGTGTGTGTGTGTGTGTGTTTACATGTGTGAAAACAAAAAGAAGGTAGCTGTTGGGAGGAGGAAGCAGTAAATGTGTCTTGAATAATAAGATGAAATGCATTGCTTTGGCTGTTATATCTCATTTTTTTTGTACTCAGACAACAAAAGTAGGCACAGAAAGTAGATATCTTTTTTGGGAGGACAAGCTTTATGTGAAAACTGATCATCAGGCTAGATTCCCTGGGGTAGTGTATGTATGTTGTGTGAGTATGTATGTATGTGGTGTGGGGGTGGCAATGGCTTACATTGTGTTATTCAGTGTGCAAATGACAATAACAAACTGAAATACTGTTATTTTGGCCATTACTTATTATATGTATTATTTGCTCACAGGCAGACATCTGAGATATACAAGTCAGTAAAGTTGATTTAATTTGTGAGTATGGAGGCAGTCTGTGGATGAATGTGACTGGCACTGTGCTATTATCTGATCACAGTTAAATAGTAAGTGATTTGGCTTAACAGTGCTAGTGTAAGTTTGAATGAAACAAACTGTAAAATATTACTGTTTTTTTATCACAGCTATATGACAAATACTCATTCTGTAAAATTACTTTAATGGATGAGTATGGAAGCACTCTGTGGATGAAAGTGACAAACCTTGTCTGATCACAATTAAACATTCATTGATCTGGCTTGCTAAAGCTAATTTATATTGGTGCAGCACAAACTGAATTACATTGCTATGGGCATTAGTTTCATATTTTTATTTGATCGCAAGCAGATATCTAAGGCATACTTAGTCAATAAAGTTGCTACAACAGGTGGTGCAGTTGTGCAGCAGTTAGCACTATTGCCTTACAGCAGGAGGTTCTCCTGTTTGGTTTTCTGCTGGGTTGCCTTCTGCGTGGAGTCTGCATGTCCTGCCTGCATTTACATAGGTTTTCTCTGGGTGCTCTGGTTTCCTCACACATTTCAAAGACATGCGTATGGAGATTTTCTCCCTGGGCCTCCGCTGAAAATGGTATCTGTCCAGTATTTCCACTTTCCTGGTAAACAAATGTTAAATAAATAAAATAAATACAACTGGGGACTTGGTTTGGCATAATGGGTATGGTATTCACCTCACAATTACAAAGTAGTGTGTTTGATTCTGACCTTAGGTTATTGGCTAGGCTTAAAATGGCCCATCAAAGCAGTTAGCCTAGTATTCACCTATACCAATCTGTGGAAACAAAGGCAGTCTGTTTATGAACATGACTTAACCCTGCTGCTGTTTGTTCACAGTTACAGCCATTGATCTGGCTTAACAGTGTATTTTTTAGAAACAAGCTGAAACACAATGCTTGACAATTAGTATTGTTATTTCATTACAGACAGACAACTCAGGTGTGCACAGTCAATAAACTGGACATTACCTGGAGCAGCCTGTGGATGAAAGTGACTGACCACAAATATTGTTCAGTCATGGTTAAGCAGTCATACATCTGGCTTGGTAGGGCTTGTGTATGTTTGTGTAAAACAGGATACATTACTGTGGCCATTATTTATTTGATCACAATCAAATATCTTTGATGTGCACACTCTAATGAATTGGCTGTAATTGGTAGATCATGGGGCAGTCTGTGGATGAAAGGAACTTAGCCCATGGTGTTGTTTGATTACAGTTAAACATGCATTGATATGGCTTAGCAGGGCTAGTATGTCTTGGAGTGAAATATGTTGAAATATATTACTGTGACCATTATTATCACAATTAGATTTTTCAGTTTTACACAATCAATAAAATGGTTATAACTAGTCAGTATAGAGGCAGTCTACAGATGGAATTGACTAACCCTTGCTGTTATTTTGTCACAGCTAATGAGTCATTGCTCTGGCTTGACAGGGGCAATGTCACTGTATGTGTCTGTGTGTATATATGTATATGGGTGATCTTATATGTGTATAAATTATTGTTTGGGTGTGTTTTATGTCACTTCTTTAAAGTCTAAGTATTTAAGTCTTTGACTGTGATAGTGCATGGGGGCATACTTTACTATGAGTTTACAACACCCTTACCACAGATATCTTTACATTAATTTCCCAACAAATATGAATATTTTCATTTTCATAAGTGGGCCAATATGTTCCACATAAAATCACAAATATGTCATCACAGTGTATAACCATTTATTGTAACTGGTTTCCATTGAAGGAAGTGTTATATGACTTACAATCACTTTGCAAACAAAAGTGCTGTCAGGAATATGTGCATACTAATTCATCACTGCATCAAACACATTGGAAATTGTTATTTTTTTTATTCTGAAGTAGAACACAAGATGCTGGAAACTTTGATTTTATTCTCCTCTCCATCAACCATTGTAAAGGTGAAAGTCCTATGGTTTGAAATAGACTGTTTCTGTACTTGAGAAATGCAAGACAACAGTCCTACTATGAGCTGACAGTACTATTTTTACTTATGTTCTTTCATTATGTGACTAACTCTTTCAACCTTTTTCCATTTGACTGATAGTCTCTTAATGATAATGTGATCTGTTAGGACTCCTAGTATTATGAAAAAAGCATGACATTCTTGATGTATAAACTGTGGACCATGATCTGCAATGAATATGGCAAGACTATGTTGAAGAAAATTTATTTCAGCAATTTACATCAGAGCTCTTAAAACAGTAATCATGCATATGAGATGCTGACTGCCCTTGAACAGAAATATATCTCAAGCAACTTTACTTCATGGTTATCCATGTATTTTGTATTTTGTAAAATATAATTTAATCTATAGATCTCTGTCTGTGGTATATGTTACAGATTAGACATCTGATACCATCATTTCAATCACTTTCAATATTCCCAGCCTAACCATATCATGTGTCCTTTCTTTACATGTAACAGTTCTTAAGTACACTTCGTATATGCTCTCTAATATAAGATTATATAGCTGGTGTGGTAAAATCCCACTACTGGATTTGATCAGCAATTCCTGTGATTTATGAGTTTTTAGACAATAGATGTGATGAAATTCAACTAGCAATGGAACCTTTCTTGTTACTTAGCCATCCTGTCACCATCAGTAACTGCAGTGCTAGTTGTTGGTCAAATTCTAAATGCTTATTCTGCAGACATAACAGTCATCATCGTGTTGTTCAACACCCACTGATAAATTCATGACAGTGTTTTCTGATTTCATATCATTGCACACTTATTTCTGTTCCTGGGGGCTTTACATGTAATATTTTTAAAAGTGTGCTGCCACTGTGAATCATTGACTTTGCAGCTGTGCAAACCACTGTGTCTGCAACTGTGGGAATCATTGTTGAACTTCCATTCTATGAATGTATTAACTTATGAGCATTACTTTACCTGCAGACCTTCCTGTTTGCTATCATGCTGTGCTGATACACCTTGAAATAATAAATAGTATTGTTTGCTTTGATATACACAACACAGCTTAATCTTACCCATTGGTTCCAGTTTATGCTCAGAATTAGACAGTGTTGAGCATATTATTGAAACAAAAAATATAAGTGTCAAAATAGATTTTTTTCTGGTAGAATTATTTCAGACATTGCAACTGACAAAATGGATTTCTGTATTTCAGACCAGAAACATTGTTATCCTCCAAAAGGCATGAATATAGTAACTTTGCATTACAAGCTACACAAAGCTCATAGCACTGCTTTATTATGAAACAAAAGAATATGTAGAATGTTGCTTGCCTAAGTGAAACAGAATATTTTTCTACAATTTAACCTTGTTTGTTACATGTTCTGTAATGAATACAGCCTTTTTTGTGTACATCACTGAAGTCTTGAGAAAGTATAGAGTAATGAGAATGTGTTGAATTTTAAGGACTTTTCCAGAATACTGCTTCATGTACAAAAGCCTATAGCTGTTTGTTATGTCAGTTAGTCTAGTTTAGATTTGCTGCTAATCTAGTCTGATAATAAATGTCTTAAACAGCTTTCATATCTTAGTAGATTTACTAATGATGGAAGGTGTGATGCCCCTGCACTGACCCAGTAAAAAAGGAGCTTCAATCCTCACCACACGCACCTGTGGGGGTGTACACATTGGGAGGATGACAAGTACACACACAGTTAAGTACTATTTACCTTAAAAACACACAGAGATCACAGTCAGTCTGGTGTTGGTTTCTGCCTCATTCTCCAGAGCCCCATTAAGACTGTCCACTGGCAGAGCTATAGGGTTAAGATATCAGCTGAGTGGTCAAGCCAAAACCTCCAGCACCCTCTCTGTCCAATCAGTGCTTCATGTCCCTGTGCAAGTAGCTGACACACACTTTGAGATTTGATTTATATACAAACACACAGACACTCCTGGGGAAGGCTGGCACAGGTTTACTAGCTATGCCCCCTTCTGCCTAGATGATACAGTAGTTATTACTGCCACCAACCCCTACTTATCAGCTATTTAAATGGCCCTTACAAACAGTGACCAATCCTACTATGTAATGTTACTGTAATCCAAATGGTAAGTGTGACCAAGACTAAGGCTATTTAGGAGTGACCTGTACAGTTTCACCAAATATATATGCAAGTACTCTAAGTGTTTAAATATCTTTAAACAAACTAGCTACAATTAAAATGTTTAAATATATTTAATAATAAAAGAACAAGACAATACTCAAACAACACAGTAACTACATAGTTCAGAATCACAGGAAATATTTTAAAACAACATTGCAGGACAGTCTCCAATAAATACAGAAAACATCTAAACTGATCTTTACTATATTCTTATCCATCTCTAAAAGAAACTACTTTTCCCTAGTTACTTACTAGTAACAAGGCAAATGCAGATGATGATGATGGATGTTTCTAGGTCCAAGACAAGATACAAAAATGCAGAGTCTTTCTCTGAGACAGTTCCCAAATTACTATCAAACATTACTGCTGGGTCAACTTGGATGACATCACTCTTTGTCACCTACCTTCAGTTCCCAGGCCAACAGATACCAACATAATTTTATTATCTCTGTATGAGAAGTACACATCTTTCAGATGTGCAGCTGCTAGGAATCACCAAAACACTTTACATTTTAAACCTAGTAATTATTTCTGTTTCAAGTCAATAGGAAAACCTCTAGCTCTAGACATTGTATCTGCTTGCTGCATTGAAACTGAGAGATAACACAGTTGTAAAATATTTTGATTCCATACTACTTTCTTGAAGCTTTGCAAGTTAACTCTGTATGTTCCAGCTTCTACTATTAAAACATACATTTGCACAGATATATAGTTTATATACATTTCTGTTCTTTTCCAGTAGGGTACACTGTGGTTACATTCTTGAAGCTCAGTACATAATATACAGTTCTATATAAATCATAGCAATATTCACAAATGACATAGAATTATTTACAAAGATCCAGCTAGCTGGTCTGGCAGCAACACAGAAGGTAATAAGGAGCCTGTTAACAGTCAACGATATGTTTGACTCAGGGAAATTCAAATCCCATTTATGTGAAAGGATTTACCAAATTATTTAACACTGAGGCCTAGTTTCCAGCTTAAATATGATAAAAAATATAATTTATGCATCCTTTTTCACTCTGGTAGATTTGCATTGGCACAATTATTGAGTATCTGAGGTCACTGAAGAAATTATGCATATGGTCGCAAGACACAGATCAACTGCATTTAGACTGTTTTCTGCCTCATATGGGTCGGTTTGAATATTTGACACATAGATGGATAGATATTCCAAGGCCACTGAGTCTCATAACCATTCTTGCCTTGCCAGTACCCTCCATCATGCAGCACCAGCGTTCAATAGGAAGACCACACCATTCAGTCCTAGTGTAAATTTGTGCATACCCATCCAGTCTTCTAGTTTATGTTTAAAGGAGGATACTCAGTCACACTGCTTAACATGCAAGAAAAAGTTTATTCTAGAAGTGTATGAGATGTTGGATTATAAATGTATCCCTCCATCATGTTTTAATTATCTGTTGGTAAAGACTTAGGTCCTTAATTCAGCTATTGGTGGAACTATTGTACTTGTGGAGAAATGGGAGATCCAGGACAATTTGGTCTCTAATGGCGCAGTAAGCAAGACAGAGATCTCCCTCCAAAAAGTCAGTAAGAAACTAAAAAAATGGATATAGCTTTCAGCTTCTCTTGGTAGCTCAGGGACCTTAGGCTTATGATCTTTTTGGTTGGAAACCTTTGAGATATTTCTAATTGTGTGATATGATTTCTGCAATACATCAAAAAGGGGGCATTGTACTCTGGCCTAATGAATTGCTGAATATAAATGAGTGATTACCTCTTATTACCTTGTTCATCTTTCTTTGGCAATTAGCTGGGCTGGATAAAACTATTTCCTGTCAACCATTATTACATCATAGTCAAAACAGAGGGAACTATGAACCAAAGTTCCTAAGTCCTAACTACATTTTCGTTTTGTAGAGATGTTTTGTCTAAACAGTATGATGAAAAGAGGGAAGACTCAAGGAAATTTTTATTAAGGCTAGGAATTTCTGGATATATTCCCCATAGGAGGGTGTAGGTATCTCTGTTTATTGAAGGGTAGTTAAAGATAGTCAAAATAAGGGAATTTTGCTAATTGGGTGATCATTTAGAACATTTAGATTCAGAGCTTATCTAAACAATCCTGTCACAGTTTGTGATTTACTGGAGAGTTGCCTTGTAATAGAAATTTTATTTGAATTTATATTTTATTTCTTACCACTATTTTTCACAGTTTACAGGAAGGAATGGATAGGTTGTAAACAAGATTTGCTTTCATTTATATTTTGTTTTACCTTTAATTTTTACTGTTGGTTGTTAGAAAGTGATAGGATGCCTAGAGTTTGCCAGTTGTAAAACCTAAGGGACCTAGACAGTTATAAAGTCACACAAACTGCTTAGAGGACAATCCAGAGCTTATCTAAGCAATCCTGTCTTGTTTGTGATTTATTGATCTTTACTGTTTAAAAGAGGTGTGACTGTGAATGACAGTGAGCAGAAGACTTAAAGAAATGATAGCTTTTGTCTGACTTTCAGAGCAACAACTTTACTGTACTTACTTTAGTATTTATTCGTATGTTGTTTATGTGATTTTTCTCATAGAAATTGATTATTCTTTCCTTTTATAATTTTTATTCATTTGAAGCTGAATGTGGATTCCTTAAATAAATATGCTAGTAATGATTTGCTAAAGCACAAACATCTTGTAAAGTGTAATAAATGCTATGTATATTTAAGGGTAACACCTGATAACCCTGGTGATCCGTGCTCATCATGCCAAAAGTTGGATGATTTGCTTACCATTATTAGTAGTAAATCTAGATAGTGGTGATGGTTGCACTTGTGCAATTGGCATGTCTTGGAGAACTGTTGTTACATTTATTAATGACTGGGCTGATGAGATAAATAATGTTAGACAAAGAACAAATAGAACACATGCAGGAAAGGATGTGTCTATTATTTCAAAAGATCACTCAACCATTATGAAACAAGACGATGTCCCTGACAACTTTTGAATTCTGGATACAAGTATCCAGCAATCTGAGGATACACAGTGTTTAGAAGGAAATACAAAAAAGAAAGAAAGGAGGAAGTTCACAACAAATAACAAAGAAGAAAAAGAAACTGATAAATGTAAAGTAAAGAAAATACATACTGAAAAGGACAGTTAAGAAGGTTATGTAACACACAGATTACAGGGAATGATAACATTGTTTTCTATCAGAAAATCTTCCGTATATAGAAAAAGGCAGCACATTTCCAAAAAAGAAGTAGAAAAAAGAGTCCAGGGGCAGGTGGAAAGGAAGAAATTAAAACTGAAAATGGAAGGACTGAAGAACATTACTGTAAGAAAAAAAGAGAAGAAAGATAGATGTTGACAACATGGCTCAAGCTGTGGATGTACAAAGCCAGCTGGATGAAAATTGCATACTTGCAAATATAATTGATAGAGCAGATATTGCTGAATTAGAAGTGGAAGATTCTTCAGATCTGGTCAGAAAAGATATTCTTGAATTTGGAGATTAAATTATTAGGAGAAGTGATATGTTTGCAGAGAAGATAATAAACATCAAATAGTGTTATGCTAGCCAGGAGCAAAAACAGTATGAGACAAGCCTTAGAATGCCTCAATGTAAGGAAGTATGGATCTGTTTTTATTCATGTCAGCACAAATGATCTCATCCACAAGGACTCCCTAACTGCTGGTAGTGAACTTAGAGCCCTCTTAGATAGTATAGCTTGTACTGGTATTAGATGTATTTTTCACAAATCACATATAGAAAGGTGAATCAGGTTACTGTGAATGAAAATAATTTTTGGGTAAATACCTACCTGAAAAAATGTCCTGTTTTAAAAAATGGAAATGTGTAAAGCATCCAAGCCTAACTTTGAGCTCACGTTTTCAGACAGGATGGCGTGCATTTGTCAAAATCGGAAAATAATTTTTGCAGAAGATATTTTGTGATATTTGACAAACACAAGGCAAGATTTTTGCCAGGTCAAAAATGTAACAGTTAACAGATAGCAACATTTGATGCACCTTTGATGGTTGTTAATGCCAGGAGCATTAATAATTAAGTTATTTTATTGGAAAATGTGCTACGTTTCCACAAGACTGATGTTATTGTTTATGAAACATGGTTAAAGAACAATGGCTGGCAACCAGTTCTGTCAGAGTATAAATGTTTTACTGTAACAGACATTCTAACAAAAAATCAGGTGGAGGAGTTACAATAGGGATTAAAGATAGTTATGAAACCTGTGCTTATTACATGTTCAATGATAACACCAATACTACAGATTGTGTAACTGTGACAATAAAGACAACCCTGGAACATATAACAATTGTTGGAGTATATAGACCACCAAAGTTAATTGCTGATGACCTAGAAGAATTCATATATTTTTTCTTGCACCGAACACAGGAGGAAGAAAAATAATGGCTGGGGACTTAAATTTACCAGAAACAGACTGGAATAATATTGATTCAACAACATTACTAAGAAAAGTATTCAAAATGTATGCTCAGGAACAACAGTTGCTTCACACTGTAAAAACACCTACCAGATTATGGAACATACTAGCCATTGTTTGCGTTCCTAAAGAAATTACTCTTAGTTCATGTCAGGTTTTACCACCATTGATATGCAGTGATCATGGAGTTATAAAGGTTAATTTGTTGCTAAATAATCCTGCCAAACTGAAATCTAAACCAATGTACAGAAGATGAATTGCTTATTATATGGAAGAAAACAGTCACTATGTAAAACTAATTGGACTGATGTGTTCAGTGGAAAAACTGCAGAAGGAATGAGAAAAATTTTGAATCAGAAATTGAGTGCAAAAAAAAAAAAAATATATATATATATTTAACATCAAGATCTAGGGGTATAAAGTCGGGAATATATTTCCATAAGAACAAGATACCTGATTAAGGTGAGAGACAAAAAAATATAAGAAATGGAAAAGAAGTTGAACTACAACTTTGAAAACTGAAATAAACAAGCTGGACAAACAAATTAACCATAGTGTGAGACAAGATCAAGAAAAGTTTGAAGAAATTTGAAGAAAATGTATCTAACAATATTGAGCATAATAGGAAACTATTTTATAGATACATAAGATGTGGAAGGAGTAAAGACATGCACAATGATAAACTATGTGTAGTTTCTAAAGTTTGTTCTCAGATACAACAGGTTATACATATATTGACAAAATCTTATGCAAAACAGTGTGGCAACACAAAGGGGGTGAGAAGTTGTTCTAGTGAATTACTTACAAATAAGTCAAATAATGTTGCAGGAGACCCGCTCTACTCCCAATAGATTGATAAATTCTGGAATAGTATCCCTACACAAATAAAACTCTCAGACAAACTCAGTACTTTTAAACCACTTTTTAAACAACATCTTAAGCAATCCTGGCCCTGCAAATGCTCATCTCAAGGCTGAGACTTTGTGTTCACTGTATAATACTCGCCTTAAACAGAATACATTCAACCTCTCACTGAAATGACAAAACAATTTTATACATAACTGCTGCCCCATACAATCCATTAAGTTACACATGGGCTTTCTCTTTAGTAACTTCCACCTCTGTAAAATCTTAGAACGTATAAATGTAACTGCTGTTTGCGTATAAATAGAAATATAACTTATATGTGTTTAATTGGAACTTAGTATAATGCTATGTAAGCAAATGGAGCTTTATTCCCTTGGCCTCCACTGAAATGGGTATTACCCAATTGGACTTTCCTGATAAATAAAGATAGATAGATAGATGAATAAATAAATAGTGATATTCAGGTAACCCCAGATACTAGAATCAAAATAGATTATATTGAAAAATAACTATGCAAACTAGAACCAAACAAAGCACTGAGATGAGACAGAATTAGTAATAATGACCTGAGAACACTTCAGCAAGAACTTATAGTACCATTATATCTGTTATTTACTAGGTCGTAAAAATATAAGGAGATTCCTCAAGATTGGAGATGCTTATTAAACCTGTCTTTAATGGAAAGGGGAGTAGGATAAACCCAGAGTCATACAGACCCTTAAGTGTACTATTATGTTGTGGAAAAATAAGAGAGAGAGAAGGTAATAACAGGTAAGATACTGTCAGTACTGGAAAGGTTGGAACTTGAAACCATATATCAACATGCATATGTTGAACTAGATCTATTACCACCTGTAACATGATGTTCTATAATGATATAATAACATATATGGATTAAAAAATGTGTTATTTTGTATTTTATATAGATTTAACTTCAGCAGTTAACAGGGACATACAGTACACAAAACACTGATCAATAAGTTAGAACAACTAGATATTAATTTACTCTTGATAAGATGGATAGCTGCATGGCTTACAAATAGGACATGGCAAGTATCATACAGCAACTGGGCAGGTGAAATTCTTGGTTACAGTCAGGGTGTCCCGCAGGGCTCTGTCCTAGGCCCGTACTTGTTTTGATTGTATCTTTCAGACCAATCTTTTCATCTGAGTTTTTCTACAGTCTGTATGCAGATGACCCGAAATTGAGTAAAATGATGACATGTGTCACAGATATGGCATGCCTGCAAAAAAACTTGACTAAATTGACCATTTGGGAATGGAAATAATATGCTGATAATACATCAAAAACTAAGCATATGAGATTTGGGATACATAAATTGAAAATTGAATATTTAATACAGCACACAGTGATTGAAACTGTAGATTCATTTAAGGACCTGGGTATGGGCAGATCCAGCTTTGAGTTTTTCTAATCATATCAGCCAATTGGTTAATGATAGTTGTAGAACTATAGGTTGTATAAAAAAGATGTATAAAATCTAGGAAATCAGAAATGATGAACTCATTGTTTGTTAATTACACTAGACCCAAACTTAAGTATGGTATAACATATGGAAACCTTATGAGAAAACAAGCATGAATAAATTGGAAAGAGTACAGAGGAAATATACCAAGGGCATCCATGGAAGTGAAAATTTAAGCTATTATGATAAATTAAAATATCTGAACTTGTACAGTGTTTCATAGACATTTAAGAGGATATCTTACTCAGTTATATAGGGAATTTAGAGATAGCTACCACTGGGAATGTTTGGGGTTATCAAAAAGTAGTAGGCAACCTATGTAGAAGATTCTATAGGAATGACAAGTGTACTAATTGGTTCTCTGAGAGAACAGCTGATGCATGGAACAGATTACCAAATTATATTAAAGCAAGCATTAGTTTAGATATTTTTAAGAACAGCCTGGACACATTATGGGAACAACTGTTTTTGGTATATTGGCAGGTAGAAAGGCATCAATGCCTGTGCTTGAAATATTTGTATGTATGTATGTATGTATTTATGTATGTATGTAAAGCTGAGGAATCTTACATGGTCATCAGGGGACAAACCGGGTTTTCTGTAACAAGCTATTAATTGCTAATTAACCCTACCTAGATGGATCTATAGTTCAATGAGTACAGTTTGTGAGTCTAAAGATCTCTCTGGAATTAATATGTTCATTGTCAAATATGGAGAGACCACCACAGTTGATATTAAGAGCTGCACAGCCATTAGGCATTTGCTTTAGTCACTTTCAAAACACTTTTTTCCCTTTCTTTCTTACAAAACTGTTGGCTTGATCAAATTCCCTACACTCTCTTTTAAGAGCTTTTCATGTACTAGTACTGTCATTTGGTATGCATAAAGTTGTGGCTTTCAATACGTTTGCATGTATTTCTTTTAATAAGTTGCCCTCTATTTAATCCTATCCTATACCACAAAGTAGCCCTTAATAATGAACCATACAACTCAACATATTCATAGACTTTGGATAGATTCTTTAGCTGAGTAAACTAGGCATAGTTTCTGTAGCATCCTTACCCTCATAAAGAAGAGATGATAAATAAATGAAAGTTCTGCTTGTACCTGGGCTGACAGTAATGTCTATCTAACCAATGCTGTTTTATCTATGTACTCTTTAAGAAACAAAAAGAGTAAGTACACTCAGTGTTTATTCTGCAAAAGCATGTAAAAATGCAGCATGCTGTCCCTTTTCAAGTTTCTCCACTACTAACTTCACTATGAGGAATAAATCAAAACTATGAATCCAGTGTTTCCAGTTTTTTGTTAATTTGCCTTGTAGTGAAAAAAATTGTGGTTCAAGATGTTTTACTTTGAGAATTAGTTCTTTCATGATTACATACATGTGAAAGTGTGTCCTTGAGCTGATACAGGGGTGCAGTCAGTCCCTACAGTGATACAGGTGCCCGTATCACCACACATTGTGGGGGGGGGGGGGTTTAGGACCTTACATATAAAACAGCTCTCATTGCTGGGATGCCAGTGAGAGCACCAAACTCCCCAATATGTGCCTGGGTGACAGCTCTCAATCTAGGAAGTATGAGGGGAGAATCCTCACCCCTAGGGAGTAAATGGGCTAAAGTCTGACAAAGTGGCTTGACAGTTTGCAAAAAAGGTGGGGAAGCACCCTCAAACCAAAACAGATTATAATCCAGCCTTGTCAGGGACATCCACATGAATAAAACAATAGTAGAGGAGAAATGGCATTACTAACGGCAGAAAGATTTAAAAAAAAATGAGAAATGTTCAGGTTTGGCAGCCAACCACCACCTCTTATCCACAGAACAAATAACATGTTTGTTAGTGATATTGCAAAGCATATGTATCACTATCTGTGATCACATTTGTAAGACTACAGTATTAAAATATGTCCTTTGGCAACTGTGTTAGTGTGTTCCCACATTCTGATGTTGAAGGACTGTTTTAACAGATTATCTATATGCAATCTACCATTAGGACAGATATTTACTAAGAAATTTGAAACGTGCCTTGTTTTTATTTTTTTTCTTTTAAATATTGTTTATTAACATTATTTGTAGTGTTAACAAATATTGCTAATATTGCCTGCAAGGCCATATACAGTTTTACACAGTAATAATGCAGCACTAAGGACAAGAATCTGCATTCTTAGCTGTTTGTGCATGTGTGTGCATATATGTACAAACTGGGTGAGGAAACTTGTTTTATCTCTTCATACTGACAACTTACAGTGAAGTGGCCTGCTTATATTAATTGCCTGATATATATTTGTTGTATGAGCTTACTCTGTTTGTGTTGCAAATCACACATCCATAGTTAGGACAGCTTTTTTGACTGGGAGCAACGGTGGACTTAACCTATGCCTCTAAAGTCTATGAAACCTAGGCAAAGGCTGAAGTAATGCAACAACAGTAGGAAGATACTTGTATCATACCAAGGTTTGTATGTGTATAGGTTTTCAGGTGTATACTGACATATACACTATTTTACTAATTAATCTTGTACAATTTTACTATTCCTGGATCAAACAGAATGCCATTATAATTTATGAAGTAATAGTATCATGTGCACTTTGAAAACAACCATCTCTAAAACTTAACAGGGCCATTGAAGTATTTGTGTAGTTATTTTCATTACTGTTATAAATGATTAAAATGAATGAGCAGAGACATCTGTTTGGTTGTATACTTTGAAAATCAATGATTAAAATACATGTACAGTGACAACTTTAGTTACATACATTTTTTTTAAATCTTGCAGATGTATGAACTGCCATGAACTCTAAACAGCTACGTTCCAGCTATATACATAAGCACATAATTGTGATACATAATTATCTAACAATTACAATGAGTTTCTTTTTGTACTGCCTCACCAATAAATGAAGCACACAAGAGACACACAGTCATGGTACAGATGAGAGGGGCACAACACATGTTAAATATCTTTAATTCTGATCCCAGTACAGTCCTACGGCACACAAAACAAACACATTAAGCACTTTAACGATTCACCACGGTTTTCGTCTTACTGTTAAATCATTTTTGTTATACATTTTGAAAAATAAACAAATCATCAAATACAATCATTATAGCAGAATCCAGTAAACAATTAATACTTAACAGGAGTCAGTACATATTACTTACCGGTAAACATATTTAAGACTGCCTTCGTGGTACAGGAGAATGAGGCCATGACTGTGATCTAGACAACTCATTTTTCGATTAATGGTATGGGAGCTGGAGAGACATGATTGGGAGAATGGAAGTGAGCAGCTTTTGTTATCTAGCCCATTTTCAGGGGAGGGTGTTTTGTGTCTCTGCCTCACTGCTGGGGTGACGCCTAGTAGGAGCACTAGGTGGTACTGAATAACAGGGCACTGCAGACTTCAGGAATAGTCATGCGGCAGCACTCTTGCATCCTGAGAAAACAGTGATATGTGGAGCTCAAAAGAACTACTGAGGTGTTTGCTTCATGGGGATGAATGGGTAGACCACTTCACTTGAAATGAAAGCTGCCTTGTTCCCTATCACCCCACTATTGCTAGTATGGGAATAAATTGTCTGATTGGGCTCCCTCTGCAAAAATGAATGGATCATAGGTCTCTTGCCAGGTCCTCACCTAATGGAATGAATGGAGCAACTATATACAGCCAGGAGAGCCATCAAGTAGATTCAGAGGAGATAGAGGGACTGGGGAATGGAAAATAAAAAGATTAGACTCCGTCTTTAGATATGTCTTGTAAAATGACGTGTCCTATACTTTAACTTTATCAGAAGGTGTTTACATCATAGTTATGCCCCTCACCAATAATACAGACATTAAAGCCACTCTGGTGGCATAGAAGGCTAAAACCCTAACTGTGGCCCATCTGACTCGGGTTTGATTAGCATCTCAGTTGATTGGTGGAGTGACAGAGAATGGATGGGTGCATCCATTTTGTGCCAGAGGGCACTCATTGATACATTCCCTGAAGGGAGGCATGATTCATAGAAGACAGTTACCCTTAGATGCAGTAAAATGAGCATGGGAGGCACATGGAAAGGGAGATGGTACAGCATAAAATAAAAACCTCCCCTGGACAGAAGCACAAGTGAGCCAAACTCCCAGGATGCCCTTAGGATCCATGACCAGTCCCAGCAATACCAGAGTAAATACAGGAGGTAGGAGGGTGCTTGGTAGATCTGGTGTGAATGTTGGACACTGGAGGTTGGGCACAGGCCTTAATTATCAAATCACCTTAGTTAGTATTCATATCAATATAGCAGTATGCAGTCATAATCTATCGCATCATCAGTACATGACACAAGCCTAGCACTATAATAGTAGATCCATTTAGCCTAGCTAACATGCAATCTAATGTCTGGCGTACCAACCTCAGGCAAATGAACAGAACAGTCAGAACACTCCCTAAAATCATTATAATTTAAAACCCAACTAAAATTCTACCTAGCCAGCTGCCATCTCTGTACATGTGATGTTCCTGGATAATCTTCAAACCCTTACTGTCACCACTCTTTTATGTAAATGGCCATAATACAGCTACTTCTTCACAATCTTGATCTGACTGTCATCTACTACTCTCCACCACTATCTCTGCTTTACTTGGACCTCCTCCATACCCTTTCATAATTTGCAAACATCTTCATCCTATAATTACTTCACTGTCTCCTACTCAATATCTATTTTCAACTGATTCCATTTGAAAGTAACTAGACTCTTATAAGCCTTATATTAGTTAATTTACTGTGTTTTTCATTTAACTGTCATATCATTACAATTATATTTTTGTTCATTTACTGCTCTACGTATGTACATTTGTTATTTTTTGATTAACTGCCATATCATTTCTAGCCTATGTATGTACATTTATTACGTAGATATTGTATAACTGATTTCTATTCATTCTGTAAAGTAGAGCATTTCTCTTCATGCCTCCACTGAAAATGGGACTTGTACCCAGTCAGACTTTTCCTGAAACAAAAGCAATAAATAAATGCTGGCATGCCTTTCACTTCCCTAGTCATCTCCAAACAAAATAAAATCCCTATTTTAATAGTGTTTGATCTCATAAAACACCACTATACTTGTGATGTAGTTCATAATCCTGAGACAATATATTCATTCTCTTGCCTCTTATTAAACTTAATACCCCGTGAATTTATGCAGGCCACTTTAACCTAATATTTTTAAACCTTGATAATTGAAAACAAAACAATATTTGACAGTAACATTCACCAGCAACGTATCAAAAAGTAAACTCATTTCCTTTTACAACAGTATAAAGGTAACTAAGCATACAGTTATGCTTTGAACAAGAAACAGACATTATCCCCATCATATTACAGAGGGCAAAAACCCTATGCTTAACCATCTCCAAATCATCATTTCCTATACCTTTGACAAAACACCCATTTGACCTCAACCAGGGGAAACAGTCACAAACAAGCTCATGGTATCATATCTTCCACATGTTATCAACAGTCACTTCACTTAATTACCAAAGACGACTTTCCCATCAGTCTATCATTTATTATGGTGCTTCTCTCAGATTAGTAACTGAACTACCCCATTAAACATTTCAACAGGGAACTTGGCTAAAATATTAACTCCTCTTTAGTATAAGCAAATACCATCTTCTGGGGTACTATGTACATAAGCCATAATTCAGTCAGATAGCCATGCTGTTTCCATCAGTCCTTATCATTAAAGGTTCCATAAACAACAGAAATAGTCTTTAAGAAATCTCTCCCCATTCAGCTCATTGATTGCATATCAGTGTGTGCATGTGTACTTTGTCATAAACTGGAGCAGTAGGCTGATAAATTAGTCAAGTTAAGTAAGGATGCTGTAGGTGGATTGGACACTCTAAACTGGTCGAAGGCTTGAGTGTGTGTGTGTGTCTTCTGTGGAAGGTTGGGTGTCGGGCTGGCAACTCGATACCTTAAAACTCCACTGCCAATCATGATCGGATAAGTGATCCACTGTGGTGACAGCTAACCGGGAAAAGCCAAAAGAAGAAGAAGGGAATGGAATACAGTAATGTTTATAAAAAGGCATTGTGCAAAACCAAGTAAAGATGTCTGTAAGCAGTTTTTGTTGTGAAATCACCGCAGAAATGTTTAAGTAGTCACACATCTGCTCTATTAACCTACAGCTTGGAAACACTGGGAGGTTTCTTTGAAAACATTGTGTTTATAGAAACAGGACTGAGCCATTGATAAGCATGGTAATGTAAATATGAAAGGAAAATGAAGCTTCATAATTCCTATACAGTAGCAGTGGTCTGTGGTGACACCAAAAAAAAATCACTGATTGCTCTCTGCCTATGGCACCTGCATATAATTTCATTGTGGTATGTATGATCATTCCTAACAAAACATCATACAGCTTGACAGTACCTAGACACCTGTGATGTGAGAAGTGTGAATAATTGAACAGGATGCTTAAAGCTGGGCTCCTCACTGAAAGTTGGCTCACAGGCACTATACTATTCTGCTAGCAACTTTTTTACTGTTAGGATGGCCTCTGGGGAAATCTACCAAAGGTGGCAGTGATTTCTCTGTTGAAGGAGCAACACCCAAGTCTGGCTAAATACCTGTGATGTGAGGAGTGGTCAGCTGAGCGGGATGTTTTATGGAGCACTATGCTATTATATGAGAAGTCTCTTTACTGGTAGGAATCAGTTATAGTTTTGTTATTAAAACATGAACAAGAAGTTATGTTGATAGTATCAAGCTGTGAGCCTGTGTATAACCACAGGCTAAAGAGTTTGTATTCAGCAACTACATGCTGGCTTAAGATTTCTGTTATTTGGGGGTGGACCAGCAACGATGATGACAGGGAATGACAGCACCATAGGACCTTAGGAGTACAGTCTGAAAAAAAAATGTCTACACACATTTGAATACACAATGTGTGTTTGCAGTGGGTCTTTTTGGTTTGGACCATATAGAGGACCCACTCAGATATACCTACACACAAACACATTCTCTCTCTCTCTGTTTATATATATATATATATATATATATATATATATATATACACACACACACACACATATAATGTGTCATATTCTGCACAAACCTCTATAGCAAAGTTGTCTCTGCATTTAACCTACTGACTACTGCTTAGCAAAGCCAGAAAAGTGCAGAGGATTCAGACTATGGGCTGCTAACAGCTGCATCCTGTGGTACAGGATTCAATTCCTTCAGCCTCCATTTGCCTACTGTGTGATTCTAGTGCAGAGCAATGCTCTTTCCTAGGTTAACAATTACAAAATAAAAATAAAAAATGTCTTTGTGGACATTTTCATCACTCAGCTTCTGAACATTACATATATTACTGGTCCAAAAGAAAACACCACAGAAATAAACCCTTTGCGTTTACGTAAAGGTATCAGCTAGCTTAAATAAATGAAAAAAATACCAGTTAGAGGTCATGGAAATGAGAACATTTTTTTCTAGGAGACTAGAAAAAACACACTCAAAATAGTTACAACTTTATTATGAGCAAAACACTGAGTCTAAGTTTACAGAGATTAAAGGTAAATCTGACAGCAAAAAATTACAGTGCAATGAATTTTTCTGTGTATTACAACAGGTGACAAGTGTGGGTATGTCCTGGTTTTTAGAACTAAGTAAAAACTGCAAGAAAACTCCAGGAAAGCTAGAGTTTTCAATGTATAATTCCTTAAATCTCCTGTAGTGGAGGCCCATAGGAATATATGCAAATGACCCCTTGAGGACATCAAGTATTTCAGCTACATGGCTTGTGAATGTCCACAACATTTTTACTTTTTAAGTCTTTATGGTTACATTCAGGCCAATAAAGCTAAACCCCACTAGCTGTGGACGTGCATGTTTTGGCCTTTTTATTGACCTCGTCAGCACTATATTATATAATATATTATATTCAATAACACAATATTCTAGCAACTTTCTAATTTATATGAGCAATAATTAAAATGTGTTCCTATTTAGGCCTATTTGCATGTATCATATATGTTAGTCAAGTCCCCCGAGCAGTCATTGCAAGGCCCGCCCAAACCTGCGCAAAGATGGTGCGGGGTGCTTAAAAGTAAATAACATAAGAAATTAGTTCGCTTAGACGCACATCACCACGGGTTTACACAGATGATTTGCAGGGATCGAGGCGTGCGAGTCCCAAACAGTGTTGCTGTGGTTCATATTCCCACACATCCATGCCTGAATTTTGGCGTTACACCCTTGCTCTTGCTTGCAGACATATTTTAAAAGGTGAACATTTCCCTCTCTCGGCCAACAACAGAAATATCATTTGTCTAACATAGTCATTTTCCCATGGTGCTCAGCTGCGGGTCTTTCGAATATGGAAGGGGAGGAGGAAGCGGGGAAAGTTACGGCCTCTCTGTCTGAAGAGGTAATTGGGAGGCATGAAGAAGAGGGACTAAGAGATAAGGGTGTTGAGTGTGATGAAAACGACAGTGAGGATGAGGATAGCGATGAAGGAAAACTAGATATTAGTTCAGATACGTTTGATCCGCTGCTAGCCCTTTATTCAGACAAGACACCCCTCCCATACCCTAATGTGAAATGTTTTAACAATTTAGCGGAATATGAGAGTTTTCTCAAAGGGAGAGGCCGAACTCAAAGTGGACCCCCAAAGGAAAAAAAGGAAAAACGAAGATGCAAACCTGCCCCTGATCCTGAGCGAATTGAAAGACTGAAGGGTCTTATTTTACCTGAGAAAAGAGAGGAGGCAGAGAAACTTAGGACAGCCCCCCGGAGACAGAAGGCTCCCAAAAATGTACTCACTAGGATGCCACGTGAGTATTAAGTTATAGTTAGATTATATTTCATTTTGAACTGCTACGTTTCGGAGATGTAGGTAGTTATCTTTATATAACCAAATTAGTTTGTAATTTACTCAAAAAGTGCAAGTGAAGCTCTCTGATTGTATAGTGAATGAGTTTTGTTTACTTTCCTCTCTCACGTGGTCTTGTTGTCCAGCCCATTTGTGACGTCAGGCATTTGCGAATATGGTTTGACAAGTACTGCCGATGTGCAAGTAGGCATAACTGTTAATGTATAAAATGAACAGTATGCTTTGCAGAATAAAAAGATTGTAGCAGTTCTGATTTGCAAGGATGTAGTTAGGCATACTGCGTGTACTCAAATGAGTAATTTTTTTTCTGAGCATTTCTTGAAGTTCAACTTTCAACAGTCAAAAAGCACAGAATGTTTATAACAGTGTAAACGAATATTTACAGTATATAAATATATAAACGCTTGTGTGAAAGGAATAAATCTCTAAAATAGTTTGTGTATAGTGGTAGCAGTTAAATAGCTTGCTTCCTTCATATATGTCTAAGGGTAACATTTGGAGGGCAGAATACATTTTTAAAGGGCTGAATACATTTTTAAATTGACTGGTAAATAGGTGTTGGGGCAAAAAGTTTAGGTTTGTGTACAAAATATACATTTCTGGCTAGCCCCATGCTGACTTTATTGACAGTCATTTTTTGGCTGTTTTATATTCTCAAAATGAAGGAGAAAAACAAACACCTTGATGGCAGCTTAGCCCTCCACGCTGTTAAATTGATATAAAGTACTCATTTGCTTCAGGTCAACACTGGATACTTTGTATTCTGCAACTTAAGAAGAAAATTACCACCACTGCCTTGATGATGGTATAGGTAGGTACTCTCTGCTGCAGTGTGGCAATTGTTAAATGCTTAGTGTTATAAGCAGTAAAATTTACACTTATCAGGACTTGCTGTTCTAGCAACACAACCTTTTTATTCTGCTGATTATCAACGACACATACGTATTCATTGTCCTTATCTGTAATATTTCAACCATGTTCTATCTTGTTGGCACATACTCAACTTAGCATACCCTTAGAATAGGAGCATTAACAGTTTACTAGGTTAGAATCTGCTCCGCATGTTCTGGGCAGCTGTGTAGATTAGGACTACTAAATCTGCTATTCCTTACTATTTGTGCTGGTAATCTGAATTTTTGTTCCACTTAAAGGTTGCTTTGTATTCTCTGGTAGCAGGCATCAAACGAGGTGGTAGGCTTGCTGTTGCTTTGGTAGGCTTGTCCTAATGTAAGCAGTCGCCAAGCTTTTTAATTTTGCACCTCAGCAATGGGGTAGGTAACATACAGACAGCAAGTAGTAAGTGGAAGTGTTCTTGAATCCATGCGTTATCCTTTCTTGTTCCTTCCCTGATGAAATTCTGGTAATCTCCAAGTGTAGTACCTCATTTAGTTCTGCACAGCTTTGGGCATGACCTAATTGATTGGCACAGGGAAAAACGAGTTCAAGTGACAGGTATGCTCCTTTGCAATGGTTGAGATATTGATGGCTTGAATAAAATGACCGTTTGTGACTGCATGTTGTGATGATAAAACTGGGTCTGAATAAACTGATTCTGTGAATTGTACAAATTTTGTAAGACTTAAATAAACGGCATGGTTTGTGTGTTGAATATTCATACGGATTCTGTGATTATTACATTGCTAATAAATTTAACTAATTTTTCATGAATTCAATAAACGGTACGATTCAAGGAATTCTTTGTGTGCATTGGTATAAATTGAGTACTCCAACCAATTCAGACTGCATCTTTGCGACTATTAAAGTCTGTGAATAGTTTGTTTTACTTCTGTGAATAGATGTGTTTTTCGGACAGTATGATTCAACTAAACAACTACATAGTTGTATGCTTTGAATATTCATACCGATGCTGCCTTGCCACGGCAGTGGCGATGTGAATATTCATGTGGTTGCGGGGTCCATGCGGCTGGAGGCGTATTTGGGGCGGGATTTGCTACTTAGCATCCTGCGAGGTATTCCACTTGGTGATTACCAAAATTCTCTGAATGGAGTCTACTTTTCTTCTTTGTCAAAACTGTAGTTTTTAAGCATAGCACTCACCTGTTATCTGCAGAATTGGTGACAAAACCTAAAAATAATCAGTGGCACTTTTTAAAATATTAGTACTATAAATTTGAGAAGTTGGCAGAATAAGAGAGTAGGTATTGACATGCATTTTCTGAAGAAGTAAAAAAGTCTATATTAAGTGCAGCTATGCGAATAACTTACTGTAAGAGTAGATGTACTAACAGACCACTGTTGCAGTAGCCTCAGCCGTTTGGATCTTATCCCAACAACCAGCTAGCTTATCAGAGCTTAAGGGTGCATTCAGTATGCTCTAAGTGTCAGGAGCCTGAGCAGAGTGCCATACAAAAAGACAGAGCACCAAAATCTTCTAGCCCTGAAAGGGAAAAAATGCTAAGAAACGCAACACAAGTAACTTACACAAGGTTATATACGTTGATATTCTGGTAATTCAGAAAGCAAAAAAAAAAAACACCAGAAGAAGGGGAGGGAGGCTGAAGGGAGGTTAGAGCTACTGCAACAGTGATCTAGTGGTGCGTTTTCTTTTAAAGGTTCATTGGATGATAGTTATACTTGACTGCCCTTGCAGGGCATTTTAAGCCTAGCAAAATTTGTATCTCATGTCTGAGGTAAACACATTAACCATTATGCCAACCCCACAACAACTAAAAATCATTATTTTAATGATCTCATTGGGGCTTTTTAAACCTAACCATGCTTCCCTAAGGTGAGAATCCAACCCCGTACATTGTGTCTGTAAGGTAAACACCTTAACCATTATACCTCTCTCCATTTGTACAATTGTACTATAGATTCAATATTTGATCACTGTTGCAGTAGTTGTGAGCTTTTTGGGTAGATTATCATGGCTTAGAAACCAAAAAGGGGGAGGAAGTCAATTAAGAATCTAGGACTCCCTGGACAGTGGTCCTTGGAAAGTCTGTTCTGGTTCTAGAAAAATAATCCAATTTGTAATGCTTTCTCTCCACAATGAAAAAAGCAGAAAGCTTTTATGGAGGGAAAGGTGTATCCCGGATGACTGGAGAATAAGCATGCTCATGCCAGTGTACAAGAACAAAGGGGACATCCACAACTGTGGCAGTACAGAGGCATCAAACTCCTATAACATTGCATGAAAGATCTGTGAAGTGTGATTGATAAACAGATACACAGAGTGAAAGATCTGTGTAGGGTGATTATTGATAAACAGATACACAGAGTAGTAGAATGGAAGATGAGCATTTCGGATTCAGATCCGGAGGCAGCACAACTGACCCGATGTTTGCAGTGAGACAGACAGTTGAAAAGAAGCAAGAGATGAGGAAAGAATCCAACTGGGCATTCCTAGACTTGGAGAAAGCATATGACAGGTCCCAAGAAAGCTGATTTGGACAGTACTGCGGTGGTTTGAAGCCCCAGAAACATTGGTAGAATTAGTGCAGGCTATGTACAAGACCGAATGACTGAAGTCCGAACATTGTTTGACCTCAAACAAGGGTTCCCAGTGGGAGTAGCTGTACACCAAGGTTCAGCTCTGATCCCACTGCTGTTCATACTGGTGATGGACTACATTAGCAAACGGGTTGGAGGGAGCACATCAACATAGTTGCTGTATGCAGATGATATGGCATTACAGGCAGACTCTGAGCAAGAACTTCAGTAAAGGATAGGGGAATGGAATACAAAACTGAAGGCACATGGGATGAAATTAAGCACAGATAAGGCAGTGGTAATGGCAGCAAACTGGGGAAATCGGAAGAAGTTGAGAATGGAAATAGAAGGGAAGATAGTGGAACAGGTAAACTTTAGGTATCTGGGAGGGGTGATTGAGGATAAGGGACGTCTGAATGTAGAGGTCAAAGCTAGAATCAGAGGGGCTGCAGACAACTGGCATAGAGTCTCAGGTATAGTGCATGACAGAAGAATGCCAGAGAAGCTGAAAAGTAAGGTGTACAAGACAGTGGTGTAAGCAGTACTACTCTGTGGTACAGAAACCTGGGCAGTAAAGGCAGAGCAGATGAAGAAGCTAAAGGTGATGGAAATTAAATGTCTGAGAAGAGTGGTAAGATGTACACTGTGGGACAGACAAAGAAATGAGGACATAAGAGCAGAAGCCAAAGTAGCTCCAATTGCAGAAAGGATTAAATAGAACATATTACGATGGTTTGGACATGTGCAGAAAAGCTACGACAATCTGGTGAAGAAGATTTGGGATGGACCAGAAGGTAATAGGAAAGAAGGATGTCCAGCAAAGAGGTGGATGGATTGTGTGAAAGATCTGCAGCAGTCAGGCAGGAGTGTGGCACTGAATAGAGAGAGAGAGAGAGAGAGAGAGAGAGAGAGAGAGAGAGAGAGAGAGACAGTTAACATGATACCTTGACCACATGTAGAAAAATGGTAAAAAAAAAAAAGGGGGGGCTGATGATGAGTTGTAATGCTTTGTAAATGTGTACAATGGACCAAGTGCTGCCTCTAGAGTACTTCTGGAGTCCACTTCTTTCCGGAAAGCAACTTTAGCAGCTAAAGGCCTAGTGGGATGGGTCCTAACCCTGCCTGGATGTGGCTTGTTATAGGTGAGGATAGCAAAAATAAATGGCATTAGCTAACCATCTGGCAGTGTCTGCTTTTACACTTGTTATCCTTTCCTCTTACTTGTATAGGAGACAAACAGCTGATCGGCTTTCCTGAAGGATTGAGTTCTAGCTAGATAGTATCTCAGCTGCCTGCGAGCATCCAGAGTATGTAGCAGCATCCTATTGAATGAAGACAAATTTGAAAAAAATTACCACAGACTCTATATGTTTTAACAGTGTAGAATAATTTGTGATAGGTAGTAATAACTTGGCCTAAAATCCACAGGACCTGTGGGACTGGGCCTTCCTTGTGCTAATGACCGGTCCACCTCCAATGTTAGTGCATAATGTATCTTCTCCAGATAGGGAGATGAGGAATTTTTCCATTTTGGTGAGATGTGCAGATCCTGGAGGGCCAGAATCTGTAGTAGAACATGTACATTTCAATCTGCAGTGTCTTGTGCTTTGCCTAGCCAATCACATCTATGAGATGTTGGCAGTACTAGCACTTTGACCTGCCCCCCCCCCCCCCAGCAGCATTGATATCTTCTAGTAAGTATTGCCGCACCTGGTTCCTTAACTATTAGTGTGCTTCCCCACTTCCCAAAAGATGTAGGCCATGATTCCCGAGGGTTTGCAGTAGGAGTTCCTTTTGTGATGTTAATTTTTCAGACTCTGGTTGTGTCTTCTGTGCATAGGATCAAAGGAGATTACTAAGCTATCGACCAGGAGCTCATTTTAAGCCTAGCCATTTCAACCCAATGTAATACCGTAGAAGTACTAGTCAGTACCCAAGATTGCATTTGGTGATGACTGCCCTTGTTTAGGAGGGGGGTGGGCACTGTCCCTGGTAAGAATTTACGATGGCCCATCCACTTATCCAGGTTCCTCTTGAACAGTGTCATACAGGTGCTCTATTTCACATGAATTAGTAGCATGTTCCAAAGATGTGGCAGTCACTGGGAGATAAATCTGTCTCTCCAGCATGTGGCAGGCCATATTTAAGTCCCTGGAATGTGCAGCCCTAGACCCATTTGATTTACAGATATGCAGTAAGTTCATTAGGGTTGGGTCCTGGGTTGCTCTTTATGCCAGGCATAAGTCTCCCCTAAGAAGTCTATATGGTATGGAGTCTAGTGACAGGGATTTTAGTCAGTCCATGTAAGGCACATGCTGGAGGCCCTTGATCTTCTTTGGGAGAAACCTCCAAGGCCTCTCTGATTGCTGTAGATGCTTAGTACAGTGTGCACCAAATGGGGCATTATACTCCTTTATGGGCCAAGTATGGTGGTGGTGGTGGGGGGGGGTTATAACTTTTTTTTTTTGCTCTTGAGGCGATGCCTTTACTAATCAAGTGAGCTGTGTGGAAAGCTTTCCTTACAATGGTAGACACATGGTGGTTGAAGTTAAGGTCACATTTAACCTGTGATCCAGGTCCCTTACCACTTCATAGGTGTTTAGTTTATTGTTGTTGATTTGATAGTGTGAAGAGACATTGCTTGTGCCGAAGGGAATGATGATGCACTTCTTTGCATTCAGTTTGAGACTGTGACTAATACATCAGCCATTGGTCTGTGTGAGACCATCCTGGTGTATACTGACATCATTTGGGGATTCAATGATTGCAACTAGTTTGCAGTCATCTGCAAACTTAGTCAGCCACAACTTTTTAGTTTTGACCTGAACTTCTCAGAAGTATATACCAAACCTAAGGGGGCCGAGCACTGACCCCTGTGGTACTCTGCTGATAACAGATTTGTTGGTTGATGTGGAGTCACCCACTTTGATAGTATGTGTCCAGTTTGTATGCCAGTTGGCAACCCATCTTACAACGAAGGGGTTTATATTCAGTTTGCTAAATTTATTGGTAATGCCTGAACGTGGGATTGTGTCGAACGCCTATGCCAAGTCTAGGTATGCTGTGTGCTGAGATTTGGTATCTTCAGTGGCCTTGGTCATATTTTCAAAGCCACCAGCTTTAACAGGCAGGATTTGCCCATCACAAAGCTGAATTGGGTAGGGTCCAGGGTTTGGAGGCCACCTATGTCTTTATTTATGAGGTCCATAATGATATGTTCCATGGCCTTACAGATGAGGCTGGTCAGGCTTAATTGTCTGTAATTCCCCGAGTCTGTTATTAGGCCACCTTTGTGGAGGTGAATATCTGTAGCTGTTCTCCATTTTGCAGGAACAAATCCAATGGTTAGGCTGTGATTGAAAAGGATAACTTAGTGGTGATGCTAGTTCATGTTTTAGTCTGTTTAGAAGACAGCCTGGGATGTCATCTAGTCCCATAGAGTCCATGTTCTTTGCGTTGGACAGGGCTTTGAGGACCAGGTCTTCAGATATGTAAGATGTGTTGGGGGGGGGGGGGGTTGTTAGGAGAGATTAAGGGACTGAAAATTTTGCCAAACCTATCCGCTAGCAGGTTCGCTATCTCTGTGGGTTCAGTGTGTGTGATACCATTGAGATTCCAAAGACAACCACAAGGCATTCTATAACTATGTCAAGAATCTAAATGGCAATGCTCAGATCTGCTCTGAGCTACAACAGAATGGCATTAAATATACTGATCCCAAGGATATTGCCAATATCCTGGCAGATCGATTCAGTGCCAACTTCACCCCCTAAATGGTTCATCTCAATACTGGAAGATTGCCAAATTGTGGTAATAACGGCCACACAGGTAAAAAACGCACTCTCCAAAGCTAAGAATACAGCATCCATGGGACCAGATGACATCCCAGGCTGTGTACTACATGAACTACAAAATGAACTGGCACTTCCCCTAAGTGTCATGTTTAATCATACCCTCACCTTGGGCTTCATGCGCACTGAGTGGCACATAGCTACAGTTATCCCACTCCACAAGGGGGGATCCACCTTGGATCCCGGGAAATACTGTCCCATCAGTCTGACGAGCCTGATCTGCAAGGCCATGGAACGTATTATCATGGAACTTATAAACCAAGACATTGGCAACCTTAAAACACTGGACCCCACACAGTTTGGGTTCGTGAAGGGCCGATCTTGTCTCCTGAACCTTATTGACTTATTGGAATTGTTCTCCAGAGCTGTGGATGAGGATAAGGCAATCCACACTGCCTATCTGGACCTCGCCAAGGCCTTTGACACCATCCCCCACTCTGGAATCATAGATAAACTTAGTAAGCTGGGCATTAATCCCTACGTCACTCGATGAGTTGCCAACTGGCTTACTGACAGACCCCACACTGTAAAAGTAGCTGACTCCAAATCGAGCTCCAGACAAGTGACAAGTGGAGTACCTCAGGGTTCAGTCCTGGGACCTCTCTTGTTTGGCATCTACTTTTCTGAAGTACAGGCCAACACTAAGGGACTCTGGCTAACAAAGTTCGCAGATGACTGCAAACTGGGAGCCATTATTGAATCCTCAAATGATGTGGATACTCTACAAAAGGGTATTATAGAAACAGATGCTTGCTGCCAGAGCCATGGGCTCAAGCTCAATGCCAAGAAATGTATAGTTATCCCCTTTGGGGAAAAAACATGTACCCGTGAATTATCACATAAGTGGTAGTACACTAAACACCGAATGTGTGATGAGACTTAGGGACACAGGTGGATAGTGGTCTCACCTTCAATAACCACATCGCCACAGCAGTCAGGAAATCCTTCTGTGTGGCACACCTCATCACTAAGGGCTTTTCATCCAGAAAAAAAAGAGGTAATTTTCCCACTGTACTTATCCCGCATTAGACCCATTATAGAATACAATGCACCATTTGGTATGTACCTCTCAAGACATCTGCAACAACTGGAAAGGCCGCAGAAATACCTCACTAAAATAATCACAGGCCTAAAGCAGATCCCCTATGCTGACCGTCTTAAAAACAAAAACTCCAGTTATACTCTGTCGCATATTGTCTACTCTGAGGTGATCTCTGCTTAACATACAAGGCCATGTCAAACCCAGAGCGGTTGGACATGCTACACTTAAAGAAATCCCAATCCCTCAGAGCCACACGCTCCAGGGATCTAAATCTTGTCATCACAATAAACAAAACATGCTGGAGGGATAGGTTCCTGACCCAGAGACTCCCCAGACTCTGGAATAGACTGCCTAAACATGTCAAGCAGAGTGCTTCTTTGGCCCTCTTCAAAAGGAACCTTGATGATTGGATGGGAGAAAGGAAATTCACCCCAGGGATCACTTCAGTCACCCTGCTAGACAGGGGTCCAGGGAAGTAAATAGTGTGAGAAGAAATAGCCAGGGAATTGTTATGGCTAGGCTTGTATAGGCCCTAGGGCCGATAGCCTAGTACCAACCAATGAACATATCACCAGTTCTGCACATGCTTGACTCCTATCCTTTAGGTTATGTACATAGCTGTAAAAGACCTAATGGTTTTCTTGGCAGCACGTGCTAGGTGTCTCTCAAAACAGCTCTTGAATGATTTTAAGTTGTCTTATTTGCCTGTTAAGGCTGAGGAGAGTGTTTTTCCATTGTTGGGTCCTTGTTTTTGTGGACAGCAACTTTTTGCATTTATTGTAGAGTTTGTTGAAGCTGCAAGTCCACCATGGCAGCTTGATTTTACTTGGGGCTCTTGTTTTTGATTCTGTCTGGTGCAGCTGAGTTTATACACTTATGTAAGTAATTGTGCAGTGTAACCTTCGGCGTAGTTACTATTTTCAGCTTTGTGTTGGACTTGGAATGCATTTATACCTTCACCTAGGTGGGTATAGTTTGCCTTGGTGAAGTTTTTTAGTTGGACTTCACCCTTTGTGAGTTCTGATGTTAGTGTCAATTTGAAAGTGACTGATTTGTGGTCAGTTTTAACTAATGAGGGGCCAACAGTTGCAGCAGTGCACCTGTTTGACATGTTGGTGAGGACCAGAGCTAGAATGTTTGTTTCTTTTGACAGGGTATGGACAGTTTGCTCCAGGGCATTTGAATTCACAAAGTCAAGGAACGTTTGTGCTAGAGTAGGTTTCCCAGTTGATGGTGGGATAATTGAAATCCCCCATAACCATTGTGTTAAGTAACATTTGGATTGCCTTCAGTTTGGTTAAGTAGGCTTTGTGGGTGTTATGACCCATGGAGGGGGATCTATAACTGGCTAGGACTTGAATGGTGATCTTACCCACTTTAACCTGGACCTGGAGTAACTCCATGAAGTTCTCCAGTCTAACTAGATGTGAGCTGAACTTATCTCTAATATAGATTGAAACGCTGCCTTCTTTGGTTTTCACACGTTCCTTTTGCGGTCTAAGGGTGTGAAAGGCATTGTAGCCTTGCAGGGCTGAGATACTCTTAGTCCTTAAACCAGGTTTCTGTGACTGCACAGGCATCTGCATCTTCCAGTGATAGCAGTGCTTCCAGGGAGTGCAGTTTCTGATTTAAGCTCCTAGCATTTAGCAACATGACCCTTATTTTTAGCAACATGACCCTTATTTTTTTCTGATTTGGTTAATTTCATTTGGTAATGTTATTTTCGAGACTTTGCCTAAAAAGGCACTATGGGGGAGGCAAGAGCCTTTGCCAGCAGCTGAAAGCCTAGGGGTGCCAGGTGCAAATCATCTCTGGCAAAGCAGAGAGGTTTGTCGACCATGGCTTCTCAGGCAGACAGGAACTGGATCCCCTTGGAATGACACCAAAAACTGATTTCAATAAGTGGCTTAATCATTTTTGTTTATGCTGTGGCATAATTCTAGGTGAGGGTAATATGCTGCTCAGGGCTAGGGACATACCTGCATTGGACACATACTCAGAGAGCTCGACCATGTCTCTCTCCATATAGTCCAATAAGGTATGTTTTGGGTCATTCACACCAACATGAACTATGACAGAGTTGTAAAGGTACTTGTTGCTGAGAGACCTGAGTGCATGCTTAATCTGGAGAATCCTGACACTGGACAGGCAGCTGACTGTGAATTTCTTTTTGTCCAACATGGTGAGTGGGACAAGAAAACTTGGTTTTGGAGTGTTACACCTTATGGGCTTAGTGGGTGAGACACTGGTGTTACTATGTGTCATAGGTGCTGTGGAGACTGTTAGCTGTAGCAGACTTGTGTTTTGGAGGTATTTGGTGTTTCAGTAGGTTTTTTGAGAGAGCCTCCGTGTATGTGGATTTACATGTTTGATGCGTACTGTGTGTATGAATAGTGGTACTGTGTGAATATGTAGTGGTGGGTGAGTTGACAGCCTTCTCCTCCGTGTTACTGTTTTGAGTGAGAGAGAGCATGGATTCTTGGTGTAAGTGCATCTTTCGCACTGTGCTAGTACTTTAAGTAGCTCTTAAAGGGCATACTTAAATCTTGCGTAATTTTGAAATACTGCAAGATATTTATTTTGATTGTGTATGGTATGGGTACTGTGACTGTCCCCTTTTTTTGCAAACATACATATTCATAGTGTTTAGGTCTTAGCTGTACTGATATGCTGCAACGGAGTTGTCTGGTAATGTGCGGTGTATACTAACATCACACTGTACAACTTTTTCATGTTACTGACTCATAGTTAGATGTGAAGGTCAGAGATGGTAAAAGAGAAAGGGGATTGTTAGCTACTTGGAATGATGGCAGAGGTACCCTTACTCATATGATAGCCATGGTTGCATTTTTTTAAATATAATAATTGGAGAGATCACAGCCGGCATGTTATGCATCAAACAAGAATGCAGCTTACTGTAGTTTTCTTGTGGGTGGGGAACTGCTTCTACATGCCCTTTAAGAGCTACTTGTTGCTACCCATCATATTAGTCTGTACTTTCACTGTTGATAAAAAATAAGGTGCATTGCTAGTTCTAATAGTCTTTTCATAGCTATCTCTGATCATATTGCTGATGAGACAACTTCTGTGCAGTATCTGTGTGAACACCTTGGATATACATTTCTTTTATGAAAGGGGTAGCTTCTTCTGTGCATGAAACCAATCAGAAAAGCTCTATTAGATATGTTCAGAAATAATCCAGGCACGAGATCATATTACTCAAGTCAAATCTGATTACTGTCAACACACTCTCTCTCTCCCTCCTTCTCTCTACCTCCCTCCTTCTCTCACCCTCCCTCTCCTTCTTTCTCTCCATCCCTCTGTCCCCCTATTTCTTCATCTCTCCCCCTCTCTCCCCTTCTCCCCCACCTCTTGCTCCCTCTCCCCCTCTTTCTCCAGCTCTCACTCTCTCTCTCTAGCCCCTGCCCCCTCTCTCCCTTCTCTCCCGCTATTCCCCCTCTGTCCCGCTCTCTCCCCTTTCTCTCTCTCTTTCCCTCTCCTCTCTCTCTCTCTCTCTCTCTCTTTCCCTCTCCACTCTCTCACCCTCTCCCTGTCTCTCCCACCCTCTCTCCCGCTCCTTCTCTGCCCCTCTCTCCCACCCTCTCTCCCGTTCCTTCTCTCCCCCTCGCCCCCCCTCTCTCTCTCCCTCTCTCCCCTCTCTCTCCCCTCCCTCTCTCTTACCATCTGTCCCTTTCTCCCTCCTCTTTCTCTCTCCCTCTCTCTCTCCTCTCTCCCACCCTCTTGCTCTGTGTG
The DNA here is from genome assembly GCF_019279795.1 of Protopterus annectens. NCBI lineage: Eukaryota > Metazoa > Chordata > Ceratodontiformes > Protopteridae > Protopterus > Protopterus annectens. The sequence continues at coordinate 1,487,703,655 of NC_056733.1, read as the reverse complement.
TCTCTCTCTCTCTCCCCTCTCCCCTCTTTCCCTTTCTCACTCCCCTCTTTCCTCTCTCTCCCCTCTTTCCCTTACTCTCTCCCCTCTTTCCTTACTCTCTCCCCTCTTTCCTTACTCTCTCCCCCTCCTTCTCTCCCTTTCACTCTCCATCCCCCTCTATCTCCCCTCTCTCCATCCCCCTCTATCTCCCCTCTATCTCGCCTCTCTCCATCTCCCATCTCTCCCTCCCTCTCTTCCTTCTCCTCTCACTCTCCCCTCTTTCTGAATCTCTCCCCTCTGTCCCTTTCTCTCTCCCCCCCTCTCTCCTTCCCTCTCTTTCTCCCCTCTTTCTCTCTCCTTCTCTCCTTTCTCTCC
>NC_056733.1:1487658301-1487698301 GCF_019279795.1 Protopterus annectens | reverse complement strand
GAGGATACCAATTTTGATTAAGGGAAAGGGTCCTCCATATTGCCACTGGATGACTTCTCCTTTGGAGATGTTTTGGAGATCCTTAGACAAAAAAAGTGGTTGGTCTTCCAAAAATCCATCTCCTGAAGAATCTGTATTTTTGGAGGCTTTTGGTTCTGGACCATCTACATCTTGGGTTACCCCCCCCCCAGCAGATGAACTCATTGACCTCCCTCCCTCCCTCTCTCTCCCTCCCTTCCCTTTCTCTTCCTCCCTCTCCCCCGTCTCTTTGCCCCTTTCTCTCTCTCTCCCTCTCTTTCCTCCCCTCCCACTCTCTCTCCCTCCTTCCTGAAGTGCTGTTTGACTGTCCAACTCTGGAGGTAGTTAGGGGATGATTGTTCTTGCACCCAGATGCCTGGGCAAATATAACAAAAGATTAATGGGTGCTAAGAGTAATATCCAGAGGGTATTGTATACAATTTTTCCTACTTCCTTACTCCAAAAGAAAGTAGCCTTCTGACATTCCACCCAGTCAAAGGAAAGCAGCAGAAGAAATCCAAAACCTGCTTGAAAAGAGTCATCCAAAAAGTCTTACCAGACCAGACATGATTCAGAACTTATTCATGCTTCTTTTTAGTGCCCAAGAAAACAGGGGACCTCAGACATGTTTTGGATCTAAGCAATTTGAATCCAATACATGAAGAAATCAAAGTTCCATATGGTTATGGTACAGTCCATACTACTTTTTCTTCACAAGGATGATTGGGTGTGCTCAGTAGATCTTCAGGATATGTGCTATCATATCAATATAGACAGGTGCTCCCGAAGACACTTATGTTTTTGGCTGGGAGCAGATAATTACCAGTTCAAAGCCCTGCCCTTTGGACTCACCACAGTCCCTAGGGTGTTTACTAACTGTATGGCAGTGGTGGCAGCTCACTTGAGACTAAAAGGATTCCAAATGTTTTCTTACCTAAATGACAGTCTCCTCGCCGACCCCTCCAGGCATCTCCTTCTACATACCAGGGTGTATTTGCTCCAGATTTGCAAGTCATTGGGCATAACGGTAAACTGTACCAAATCAAACTTCAAGCCAGTCCAGACCCTGGAGTTCATTGGTACACTTCTGGATATTACGACACATGTTATCATTACCTCCTCATTGCATTTCCACTGTCAGAAGTCCAGTTTGTCTTCTTTCCCTGCCATCTCTTCCAGCAAGAGCAGTGCTTCAAACTCTAGGGTCCATGGCAGCAGCCATTATATTATTTCCTTTGGCACATTTCTTTGTATGTTCTCCAGTGGACTCTAGCAGTTCAGTGGTCAATTCTGCATCATCCCGTATCTTTTCCAGTTAAGCTTACTCCAGTTTGCAGACAACACATCCACTGGTGTATATAGTCAGACAATGTTCATCTAGGCCGACCTTTTGTTCTACCACCCCTAATGGCCACAGTGACCACAGACACTTCTCAACTGGGTGGGGGAGCATTTCTTGGGAAGAATGGTCCAAAACATGTGAGATCAATCTGCATATCAGTGCCCTAGAGATGAGAGCAGTCCTACTTGAGTTGCAGGCATTTCACAGTGCTTTCCCTCTAGTGACTATTGCATTTCAGACCAACAACATGTCTGTAGTCTGGTACATCAACAAACAAGAAGGAACTTTATCTTATCCCCTTTGCAGAGAGGCCATGAGAGTGTGGGAATGGGCAGTCTCATCAGACTGCTTTCTAATTGCAATGCTCATTCCAGGGAAGACCAACGTACTAGCAGACAAACTAAACATGTCCATCTTGATGCCTCATGAGTGATCTCTATCAGTCTATGGCAGAAATGATTTTCCTTTGTGGGTACCAACCTTGCTGCAACTTCTTTGCGACCCCCCCCCACAACAAGTGCACCAGGTTCTGTGCTCTTTTTCCCCTTCAGGGGGAGTCACCGAGAGATACTTTGGTCCATGCTTGGCCCTCAGGTGTCCTTTATGCTTATCCCTCCCTTCCCCTTGGTTCCAAAATTTCTGCAGAAATCAAGTCGGCTGATTAGCTTAGTAATCCTCATTGCCCTTTCTGGTCTCGACAAGTTATGGTTCCCCTTCCTACGGTCTCACCTTCATGGATACTGGAGCCAACTCTGGATTTTCTCTCTCACCCAGCAAGGGTCCATCATCCCAACTTTCAAACTTAACTGCGTGGTTTCTCCACTTCTAGTAATGGTTAGACAGCCCAGACTGTCTTCCCCTATACATATCATTTTGGCTTTTCAAAAAGACTCCACTAAAAAAGTACAGAAGAGCAAATGGAAAAGATTCTCCCCTTGGGCTTTGAATAATGAGCTTGACCCTTTCTCTGCTCCAGTTCTGCGTTTTTTCAGTTTTTTGCAACTCTAAAAAGGGGTAAGTTTCTCTACTATTAAACTTCAACTGGCAGCAATTCCTAATTTTCACATAGGGGAGAGAAATTATTTGTTGGCATCATCCAAATTATACAAGGCTTTTCTGAAAGGTATTTTTTTTCTAAGACCGCCATTAAAGAGTTCCTCACCTCCTTGGGATCTAGCAGTTCTGCAAGGTCTAACTCAGAAAGCTTTTCAACCTTCAGCTAAAGCTGAATTAAAATTCCTTTCATGGAAAACAGTTTTCTTAGTAGCCATTACTTCTGCAAAGAGAATAGCTGAACTCCAAGCTCTTTCTTCTAAAACTCCTTACATCATTTTTCATAAATATAAGGTTACTTTATGGATAAACCCTTCTTTTTTATATATACCAAAAGTGGTTTCTGAAAATAACATTTGTCAGTTCATTTGTTTACCAGTTTTCTTTCCAAATCTTTCAAATAAGGGAGAGCATGTGCTTTATCTCTTTGATGTACACAGACAATTACATTTTTATCTTCACAGGACTGAACAAATTAGAAAATCAGATCAACTTTGTCTCTTTTTCAACAAAAAGACTGGGTTGTCTGTTTCTAAAGTCATACTTGCCAAGTGGATTACAGACTTAGTGGATTTGTACTCAACAAGGCACAACCTTAACCAAACCTCCCAAGGCTCATCCAACCAGATCTATGGCTGTTTACTCTGCTTTTTGGTCAAGAACATCTATTGGAGATATTTGTGCTGCAGCCACATGGTCCACTGTGGCACCTTTTGTTATTCATTGTAAATTGGATATCGTCTCTAGAAACAGAGCCACCTTTGGTTCGGCGGTACTCCGGAATATCTTTCCATGAGGGCCACCCAAGATCAACATAGCTGTGGACTCTTGTCCCATAGGTTGAGGAAGAATGAAAAGGACAACATCAGATTTAAAAGTTGTGTGTTCACCATAACTAGGCATCTGTGTTGTCCATTTTTATTGTTTCTCAACTTCCCTCCCATCCATCCTTCATCCAGTTTGTCTGGAGAGACCTGTTGGACTATATTTAGAATACAGTTCCACGTTTCAACCCTTCCTTTTTGTATCAGCTATGCCTATCTCTATTTAGGAAAAAAGATATCCACGCCACCAGCAGAGACAATAATTCAGATGGCAGTTCAAAATCTTCTTTATTCCAAGTGACAAGACAAATGTGCAAGAATTAAAGACAAGCGCTTTCACCCGGATCCTTCCAGGCTTTATCAAGTCAAAACCGTAAAAAATCCTAAGCAGATGCTTAAATACAATCCTTAATTGGTCACATGTCAGTCATTACAACCCATTTATTTCAGAAATTTTTAATAAACATTGATTAAAATCGTTTAAAAAACATTATAGACTCGTGTTGCTGTTTAAAAAACCATGCATTTGAAAATAGTGTAGAATGTTATAAAGATATGGTTGTCCGTACATTAGCACGGTTTCTGATTTAATCAAAAGTTTTGGGTGCATCCTAAAGTGTAAAGTGCATAATGTCCGTGCAGGTCAATATGTGTGAACATAGTAATAAGTTAATTGAAAATATGAATGGCAACAATGACAAGTTTGGATGTTTTTATTATTTAGATGGTGGGCTTACTATTATTCCCAATTTAATTCATAATATTTGTATGATCATGTGCAATGAAATAACTTGATCTGATAAAATTTTTTTAAATGTAAAAACTCATAAAACATCATAAATAAGTTAAAATCTAAGAAAAACAACCCCCTAAATAGTGAAATCGAATGAAAAATAGGGGGGCATAACACTAATTGTGCTAGGGTCAATTAAAGTCTAGCCCTTCTGAGTCTTAAGACAGAGCCAATGCTCAAGGTGCCATTGAGGCCTGGAGTTTTGGCTGCATCAAGTTTGAGCTGCCATATCAGCTCTCTATATTCTAGCGTAGACTCCCAGTCCCCTCCTCTAATGTTGGGAGTCACCTGTTCATGAATCATGAATGTCAATTTGTAATTAGGACACTCAAGGGAATGTTTGAAGAAGGCATTACTTTCTTTCTTTTTTTCTATTTCATAGGTGTGTTCGTATAGTCTTCTTCTAAATTTTCTTTCTGTTTTCCCTATGTAAAAACTGCCACAAGTGACACAAACCCCTATATAAATCACTCCTTTGGTGCCACATGAAAAATGCCCTGAGGATCGAATGTTAGTATGGCGAGCTTTTAGGAAGATGTGTGAGTCATTAAGTATTAAACCACACTGTTTGCAAGCCCCACACTTATAGGTGCCCTTGTGGGGGTGTTGTCTGTTTTTCTGTATGTGGGGTCTCTTCTCGAATATTTCTTTGAGATTCTGACCCCTTTTCCTCACAAATTTAGGTTTACAAGTAATGATGTTTTTAAACTCTTCATTACTTGTCAAAACAAACCAGTATTTTGAAATTATGTTTTCTATTTGTGAAGAATTTTCTGAAAAAGTGTATGTAAAACTGTTGCTGTTATCATCAATTTTAGCTTTTGTTGTTTGAATTTTGTGAATCATAGCCAGAGAACCACCTAACAATGGGGCGTATAAGGAGTCCCTTTTGTTCACCACCTCATTCGTGAGAGTCTTAAGTAAATCTTCAGGGTAACCCCTTTCAAGAAACATGTTGTGCAAGTTGTTTATTTCATAATGGAAATCTGCCAAGTTGCTGCACATTCTAGAGGCTCTTATTAATTGCCCCTTTACTATCCCTTTCTTTTGATGAAAGCGGTGTAAACTATCAAAGTGTAGTAGAGAGTTTGAAAAAGTAGGTTTTCTATGTACCTTTGAATGAAATCCTAATCCTTGGGGGTCTTTGTAAATGGTGACATCCAGGTAATGGAGTTAGTCTTTACTAATCTTGTGAGTGAAGGTTAAAAATTCAGTGGTTGTGTTTATATAGTGTAAGAAAGCCGTTAATTTATTTTCCGTGCCTCCCCAAATTATGCATATATCATCAAGGTATCTGCAGTAGTGAATAAGGTGTTTTGCCCAAGCTGTAGCGAAAATGTATGTCTGTTCCCATCTGTGCAAAACTACGTTAGCGTAGATAGTTGCACAGGAGGCACCCATGGCTACTCCTTTGAGTTGTTTAAAAAGTTCACCATTGAAAAATATGTAGTTATTTTCGAGTACCATCCCTATTAGTTCTACTATAAGGTTTGAGAAGTTGTTTCCCAAATTGGTTTCACTGTTAAAAAAATCCCCAAACCAGTCTAAACCAACATTGTGGGGAATACTAGGGAATAAATCCTTAATATCTACGGTAACCATGAGTGCTGCTGGGGGGCACTTATCAATGGGGAAGGTCCTGAGAATTTCCCACGAGTCTTTACATACATAAGTTAGGGTTGAAACATACTGTTTGGTGATGTAATCAATAAATTTCGCAATTGGTTCTGTTACACCCCCTGCACTAGATACAATGGGCCTGAAGGTTAAGGGATCAATACCTTTATGAATTTTTGGAATTCCAAAAATTACTGGGGTTCTGGGTTTATTAACTAAAAGATAGTTGTACAGTTTTTCATTTATGCGTCCTTGCAAAAGATAATCAGAAAGGGAATATTTCATTTTGGCCAGAGCAATATTATGTTCATTACGGGAAATTAGACAGTATTGGTCCTCATCCTGTAGTAAATGATGCATGTGTGCTTCATAATTTGAGTCATACATTAGGACCACACCCCCACCCTTGTCAGGTTTCATAATCCTGATGTGTTCTTCTTGTAGTAGTCTTTCAATATAGTTAAATTCATGTGAATCCATGTTGGTATGCCCAGATTCTCTTGAATTGTGATAAATATTCCGTAAATCTTGCTCAATCAATTCCTCGTAAATTTTGAGTACTGGGTGCATGGGAGGGTTGAAAGTACTTTTCCTGGTGGGTCCTGTACTGTTAAAAGCATTGCCTTTAAAAAAATATTTTAAGTTAAGCCCCCTCGTAAACAATTTGAGATCAACTAGTAGGGTGGCTAAATCCACTCTCTTGTTTGGTACAAAGTGGAGACCCTTGCTAAAAATGCTGAATGCTAGCTCATTCACCATCATGTCAGTATAATTGTAAATAGTAAAATCATGTTTTCTATATAAAATACAATTACCTTCCTTTGTAACCTTAATGCCATTATTTTGAGTTGCCATTGTGCTTTCTACACTATTGTTGAGATTTGCGTGTGTAGGATTTATGGCTGGGGGTAGGTCAGAATTTAGTGTTGTTTGTTGTTCCAGCCCCACCCCGTCCTTTGTGGTTTTTGACCCCATGCCCCGGATCTCCCATCCCTCTCTCTCTCCCTCTCTCCTTCTCATGCACTTTACACTTTAGGATGCACCCAAAACTTTTGATTAAATCATAAACCGTGCTAATGTACGGACAACCATATATTTATAACATTCTACACTATTTTCAAATGCATGGTTTTTTAAACAGCAACACGAATCTATAATGGTGAATGAGCTAGCATTCAGCATTTTTAGCAAGGGTCTCCACTTTGTACCAAACAAGAGAGTGGATTTAGCCACCCTACTAGTTGATCTCAAATTATTTATGAGGGGGCTTAACCTAAAATATTTTTTTAAAGGCAATGCTTTTAACAGTACAGGACCCACCAGGAAAAGTACTTTCAACCCTCCCATGCACCCAGTACTCAAAATTTATGAGGAATTGATTGAGCAAGATTTACGGAATATTTATCACAATTCAAGAGAATCTGGGCATACCAACATGGATTCACATGAATTTAACTATATTGAAAGACTACTACAAGAACACATCAGGATTATGAAACCTGACAAGGGTGGGGGTGTGGTCCTAATGTATGACTCAAATTATGAAGCACACATGCATCATTTACTACATGATGAGGACCAATACTGTCTAATTTCCCGTAATGAAAATAATATTGCTCTGGCCAAAATGAAATATTCCCTTTCTGATTATCTTTTGCAAGGACGCATAAATGAAAAACTGTACAACTATCTTTTAGTTAATAAACCCAGAACCCCAGTAATTTTTGGAATTCCAAAAATTCATAAAGGTATTGATCCCTTAACCTTCAGGCCCATTGTATCTAGTGCAGGGGGTGTAACAGAACCAATTGCGAAATTTATTGATTACATCACCAAACAGTATGTTTCAACCCTAACTTATGTATGTAAAGACTCGTGGGAATTTCTCAGGACCTTCCCCATTGATAAGTGCCCCCCAGCAGCACTCATGGTTACCGTAGATATTAAGGATTTATTCCCTAGTATTCCCCACAATGTTGGTTTAGACTGGTTTGGGGATTTTTTTAACAGTGAAACCAATTTGGGAAACAACTTCTCAAACCTTATAGTAGAACTAATGGGGATGGTACTCGAAAATAACTACATATTTTTCAATGGTGAACTTTTTAAACAACTCAAAGGAGTAGCCATGGGTGCCTCCTGTGCAACTATCTACGCTAACGTAGTTTTGCACAGATGGGAACAGACATACATTTTCGCTACAGCTTGGGCACAACACCTTATTCACTACTGCAGATACCTTGATGATATATGCATAATTTGGGGAGGCACGGAAAATAAATTAACGGCTTTCTTACACTATATACACACAACCACTGAATTTTTAACCTTCACTCACAAGATTAGTAAAGACTAACTCCATTACCTGGATGTCACCATTTACAAAGACCCCAAAGGATTAGGATTTCATTCAAAGGTACATAGAAAACCTACTTTTTCAAACTCTCTACTACACTTTGATAGTTTACACCGCTTTCATCAAAAGAAAGGGATAGTAAAGGGGCAATTAATAAGAGCCTCTAGAATGTGCAGAAACTTGGCAGATTTCCATCATGAAATAAACAGCTTGCACAACATGTTTCTTGAAAGGGGTTACCCTGAAGATTTACTTAAGACTCTCACGAATGAGGTGGTGAACAAAAGGGACTCCTTATACGCCCCATTGTTAGGTGGTTCTCTGGCTATGATTCACAAAATTCAAACAACGAAAGCTAAAATTGATGATAACAGCAACAGTTTTACATACACTTTTTCAGAAAATTCTTCACAAATAGAAAACATAATTTCAAAATACTGGTTTGTTTTGACAAGTAATGAAGAGTTTAAAAACATCATTACTTGTAAACCTAAATTTGTGAGGAAAAGGGGTCAGAATCTCAAAGAAATATTCGAGAAGAGACCCCACATACAGAAAAACAGACAACACCCCCACAAGGGCACCTATAAGTGTGGGGCTTGCAAACAGTGTGGTTTAATACTTAATGACTCACACATCTTCCTAAAAGCTCGCCATACTAACATTCGATCCTCAGGGCATTTTTCATGTGGCACCAAAGGAGTGATTTATATAGGGGTTTGTGTCACTTGTGGCAGTTTTTACATAGGGAAAACAGAAAGAGAATTTAGAAGAAGACTATACGAACACACCTATGAAATAGAAAAAAAGAAAGAAAGTAATGCCTTCTTCAAACATTCCCTTGAGTGTCCTAATTACAAATTGACATTCATGATTCATGAACAGGTGACTCCCAACATTAGAGGAGGGGACTGGGAGTCTACGCTAGAATATAGAGAGCTGATATGGCAGCTCAAACTTGATGCAGCCAAAACTCCAGGCCTCAATGGCACCTTGAGCATTGGCTCTGTCTTAAGACTCAGAAGGGCTAGACTTTAATTGACCCTAGCACAATTAGTGTTATGCCCCCCTATTTTTCATTCGATTTCACTATTTAGGGGGTTGTTTTTCTTAGATTTTAACTTATTTATGATGTTTTATGAGTTTTTACATTTAAAAAAATTTTATCAGATCAAGTTATTTCATTGCACATGATCATACAAATATTATGAATTAAATTGGGAATAATAGTAAGCCCACCATCTAAATAATAAAAACATCCAAACTTGTCATTGTTGCCATTCATATTTTCAATTGACTTATTACTATGTTCACACATATTGACCTGCATGGACATCATGCGCTTTACACTTTAGGATGCACCCAAAACTTTTGATTAAATCATAAACCGTGCTAATGTACGGACAACCATATATTTATAACATTCTACACTATTTTCAAATGCATGGTTTTTTAAACAGCAACACGAGTCTATAATGTTTTTTTAAACGATTTTTAATCAATGTTTATTAAAAATTTCTGAAATAAATGGGTGTAATGATTGACATGTGACCAATTAAGGATTGTATTTAAGCATCTGCTTAGGATTTTTTATGGTTTTGACTTGATAAAGCCTGGAAGGATCCGGGCGAAAGCGCTTGTCTTTAATTCTTGCACATTTGTCTTGTCACTTGGAATAAAGAAGATTTTGAACTGCCATCTGAATTATTGTCTCTGCTGGTGGCGTGGATATCTTTTTTCCTATCTCTATTTAGCTATAGGATTAGATGACAACAAACGCAATATGAGGTAATCAGGATGGAATAGTGCATTGTGGATACAGGGAGGAGCTCGAGAGCTGGATCTGAAAGCCTGTAGTATGTGGCCGAGTTGGGTCCGAGGATTGGATCCAAACCCATGAGTTGAGGAAGAATATGTGGACAACACTGATGTCAAGTTATGGTGAGTACATAACTTTTAATTTATTTTTTTCCTTAACTTTTCATACATTGCCATGATGCATATTTTATCAGTTTATACTGTAACACACATGGGAACGGATATCCATACTAAGGAACTCAGTTTGACTCGGCAGTGAGAATTACAACAGGTTTATTTCTAATCTCTTCCTCCCTCTATTTAGCTTTTAGCTCAGCAGTTTCCTGCCAGTCAGGGACAAATTTACTGCCTAAATTAAAGATGTTTTTTACTTAAAAACATAACTGCTGACGGTTACTGTATCATGCATGTGGAATTCCTAGACTGAAATTCCCAATGCAAGTCGAACATTGTACTCCCTAGATCTGGTTGGGCAGAATTGGATTCTTTGTCTTTGGTCAAGTACTCAGAAGGACTGATTGTAGTACTCTTTCACTTGACCAGGCAATCTTTCTAGCAGTGGAAATTGGTAACTCAGATTCCCTATCTGGAATGACATTGCTTAAAACCCACTCAAATTGCAAGCTTGTAATGTGCCAGTGGCAATAGCTTGGCGTGCCAGGATACTTGCTGACTTTTTCCCCACACCCATACCTTTTCTACTTTGTCTGTTGCATCAGTGATGTAATGTTGAATATAGGGCATAAGGAATTTAGATCTGACGAAGTCTTTGTGTTCATGGGTAAGACTAGCTGCCCTTGTGGGCCATTTTAAGCCTAGTCTTTTTCCCTTTTGGTGCTTGAATTAACCTATCCCCTTGACTATTAGATTGGCCTTACCCATGGTTGATTGATTATTATATCATCCCATGGTTGATTATTATATGTTACCCCTAATGAGAATAACTGGGATCATACCAGAAATAATTTTGAAGGTGACCCATGCATGGGATAAAGCATTTAGGAGATGCATCTGTCCATTAGTTCTACAGGGGGTAGTCCTGGTGTAAATTTGTAGCTCCAAGTTGTGATTGAATATGGACAGGGATGAGCTTTGTTTTATGTAGATGGGGAGTCTGTGCTACAGTAGCGGTATCCTCTGTAACGTATACCTATCCCTCCAAACCATTCTGTTGATGTTGCAGAAGAGGTTTAGATCCCTAGTTTTTCTGATGCCATTTGACTTTCTGATGTGCAGTAAATCCATCAGAATTGGGTCGGAGGATGCCCTGTATGCTGGCCGCAGGTCCCCTCTTAACAGTCTGTAGGATACAGAGTATAGTGATAAGGCTTTATGTGAGTCCATATAGGACATACTGTTTAGGCCTTGTATAGCTTTTTAGTAAGGTGTCTCTGTGGGTGTTGCATTTGTTTGGACAGATGTATATCAAAAGCAGCATTATACTCTGACTGGCGTAATGAGAGCTGAGTAAGGGGGGGGGGGGCAATGACATTCCTAGATCTAGACACAATCCCTTTTGTTTACAAGTTGTACAATATAAATGGACTTTCTTATGACATGTTTGTTGAATGATAGTCCAAGGGCGGCCACGGTGGTGCAGCGGGTAGTATTGCCGCCTCACAATAAGAAGTTCTCCGGCTGGATTCTCAGCTAGGCTGCCTTCTGTGTGGAGTCTGCATGTCCTCTTTGTGGTTGCGTGGGTTTCTCCAGGTGCTCCGGTTTCCTCTCGCATCACAAAGACATGCTGTAGGTGGATCGGACACTCTAAATAGGCCCTAGGTGTGAGTGTGTGCACCTTCTGTGGAAGGTTGGGCATCAGGCTGGCAACTCGACACCGTAAAACTCCACTGCCAGTCGTTTTGCAGACTGTTCTGCTGTGGTGACCCCTAACTGGGAAAAGCCGAAAAAAGAAGGTAGATCAAATATCCACATAGTTACCAAATCTCAAACAACTAGGTCAACTCTCAACTACGTATTGCTAATGTAGTAGTTCCCTGGGTAGATGACTTCTCAAAGGATATTACATTGCATTTTTTGGCATTTAGTTTGTCCATGATTTTGGCATCAGTTATTTGGGACAGACTTTCCCTGCAGGATAGCTAAGTCCATGGGGATTCAGTGACTGTTCTAAGCTTGTAGTCATGCACAGCGAGAGCCCTTTGGTATTGGCCTTTACTGCAGAGAAACACATAGCAAACAGAAGTCACAGCACAAAATCCCATGAGACTCCACTGACGACTGGTCTCTCTGGAGGTAACTTACCCCTATTTTTGATTTCCTGCTTCCTGTCTGCGTGCCAATTAGCAGTCCAGCAGCTGGATGTAGTGGTTTATTTACTTTTCTATTACGTCTGATTGGGGGATTGTGGCAAAAGCTTTGGCCAGGTCGGGGTATGCACTGTGTACCATTTTACCTTTATCCATTTCTTTGTTGACCTTTACTCAACTTGGTGGAATTTTTTGAAAACATGACGTGCACTTGACAAATACAAACTGATACAGGTTGAATATTTGGAGACTCCCTATGTCATTATTAATTAATCCCATGCTAAGTCTTTCCATGACTTTGCATATGAGTCTCATCAGTCTTGTGGGTCTGTAATCGCCTGGCTGGAAGGTCCTTATTTATTCAAGAGAATGTGTTCTTTCACTTGGTACCAAACAGGTATGGAGACTGAGGCTTTGAACAGTGTTGTTAGGGTGGTGGCAAAATAATTTTTCATGCCATTTAAGATGCATTCAAAGGTATTGTCCGGGCCCATTGATGCAGTAGTTTTAAGCTTTTGATACTGCTTTAGGACTTGGGCTTGTGTGATAGCTGGAGGTGAACCAGTTTCAGGTATATCTTGAGGGTCAGACTTAGGGGAGAGAATGATAGAGCTCTAGTCAGTTTAGGTAACATAGTTCACAGTCACCTCAGCATATTACTATGTTGTGCTTTTGAGATTGAGATCTTATTGTGCAAGATGCAGAGCTCATCTTTCTGCTAATTTTCTTGTAACCAATATTAATGCAGACATTTGTAAGAGGTACAATGAATAAATAAAACTGAGCTTTTGTTGTATAGTGAATGACTAGCTATCTTTTTAGTACAAGGTCTGGAAAGCATAGTTCTTTTATATTTATTGTTTAGAGCAGTTACTGAGTAATCAAGCCTTATGTACCACTCGACTGCTAATAATTTAGGCATAGTGCTATGATTTTTGTCCTCTGCTTTTGTTTTGGTATTTCTAGATGTACTGATTTTCTTCTGATCTTCCTGATAGAAATGTACAAGGGTGTATATATTATTAAATTAATGAAATAAACTTTTTAAATGATTCTTTATCATTGTTTGGGGTCTAATACCCAAAGACCTACTCCTGAAAATAATGAAGTTCTCCTGTATTGGAGCCTTTGCTATGATTTTTAAGGATCAACTTGATTTTTATTTCAGAAGTTGAGAGGTATACTGTTATTGCTGTGGAGAAATCTGTCAATAAGATGTAGTAGGTTTGTTGTGTGTTGTACTGTATTAAAATATATATACAAAGGACTGTCCGAAAAGTATACAGATGTATGGTATTTTATCCCATCTCCAACATGGATTTTGGTCAGGAAGTGACTGCTCTGTATAGATGTTAAACACATATGGGCAAGTTGTCAGAGTCCCTCTTCACTGATGTTACAAAGGCATTTTATTAATTCGAGTACACCTGCTTGCCAAGTCCCTTTTACCAGCTGGGTGCAGTACCCTAGTATTAACTTGGTTCAGATCCTTCCCTACATAAAAGGCATTAGAAAGTTTAAGATCCACCTCATCTCCTTCACCTCCTTTACAACAAAGTGTGCCACATGGTTCAGTTTCTCTCATATTCTTCTCCTTTAATAATACTGTTGCTAACTTCCCCCACCTGCCTATTATTCTGTATGTGGATTATTGTGGTTGTGGTTTATAGGTCAAGTACTTAACCACACTAACTTAAAAATATTTGGAAGAATATCCGTGCCCTATTTCTGATTGGTTAGCCCAACACAAGCTAATCTTAAATGCCACAAAAAAAAAAAAAAGAAACTAAACATGGGCTGTTAGGGGTCGAAATAAAAAAAAAGTTGGAATACCAGATAAGTGGGTTATTCTGATAGAAGCAGAATCATAGAACTTCAATGCAACTGACTCCCGTGACTAGTTATGCCTTGCCAGTACCAATTGTCAAGCCATCCCCCTTTTCTATAGGAGGGCTAAGTGAATCAAACCTCTCCTGAATTTGTTTGTGCCCATCCAGTCATCTAGGTTCTGATGATGGACTATAGTGTATTGCAGTTCTTAATCTACAGGGTCAGTCTGTTTCACTGGTGTGGGTAGTGCTGTATGATGAATTTGTTTCTCCATTGCTTGCATTTTTTATCTACTGGTGAGGATTTGGGTCTGTGGTTCTGATATATATGGAACTGTTAGTCTTGTGGTGGTACATGAGATCTTTGGTCTGTAATGGCAGTGAAGGTGAAACGGAGAGCTCCCCTCATGCATCTCTACACTGCATAAGTAGAGTGTGTGCTTCTAGCTTCTCTTGTTGGCTCAGGGTCTTTAAGCCTGTGATGATCTTGGATTTGAACCTCTGGGGTCTTTCCAGTGTTTGATTTCTCTAGTAAGATAAATCTTTTTGGGGGCATTGTACTCATTGATTAGCTTACTCAATGCTGAATATTAAGGGTATAATGATTTCTTGATTTGGCTGATATTCCTTTGGTGATTAGTTTGCCAAGCAGAAATATTTTCTATCTGCTGTTGCACACGATAATCGAAAGAGGGAAGTAACAACCCATGTTCCAAGGTCTGTAATTATATTTTCATTTTGAAGTGGTGTTGTCTGTGCTGCATGTTGAAGGGAGGGGTTGTCTACCAAATGTGATATTGCACTTTTTTTTTGCATTTAATTTGAGGCTTTGCTTTCCTCTTTCTTTAGGTTCCTCTGTTATCATGACTGTAAGTATTATAAGTAAGGTAGACAAGTTACTTGTAACTGCTATTGTAAAAATTGTAAGAAGTATATTCATGCTCCTTCATTTATTTACATTGTGTGTGTGTAGTATGTGTGCATATATATATGTGTTTGTGTGTGTGGTTTACTATCACATGTTCGACACTACTGTGGCCAAAAGTGCAGATATCCGAAGAAAATGTTCGAAAAATCACACCACCAACCACAGTAAATGCCGAACTAAGCATTTCAGTGAAGTTGAATGTCGAACATTTCAACTTCACTGAAATGCTAATAGCTGCTAAACACCCCCACTACTTATATATACAAACTCCGAGATCGCACTACACTGAGGAAAGGGTACATTTCCCAATCCCCACTATAGTGCGATCTGCACTACACTGTCAAACCTTGCTATAGCGGCTGTTCGCCATTGTAAGGTTCGACAATATAGTACTCGCACTAATGGTTCTGCTACCTGATTATAAGGCCGGGTCTTCTACTTTTTCCCCGCTGAAGTATGCATTAGAACTTATTATCAGGGGATGCCTTATTTACCCCTCTGTACAACAATCTACATTTATTCATGTACAAAAATTGGCATTTATTCATGTACACAAGTTGACATTTATATAGTACTTTTCCGTTATTGGGCAACAGTTCTAGGTAACGCGTTAACAGTTGTGTGAGAATTCTACATAAACAGCACAACAAACATTTCATCTTCAGAATATCTACACATTTGCTTTCACAGTGCAATATTTCATGCTTCACAGAAAGTGCAGAAAAATCTCAATACATGTGTATTGGAGGAGGGGAATAAAACAGGTGAATAACTGACTCTTTTTGAGTGATGATGCTTTTTTTATTCCTTACCCAAACTGTAAGAGAAGAATGATGGAAAGTCATAAAAATGAAGTCAGGGAACTAGTGGCTTTACTTTGTAATTACTCCTTGATAATGAAATGTTACCTTAATACAATAAAGTCAAACAACTGACAAGAGCTTGCTGGCAGCTGAAAGCAGAAGCAATCCATTCTGTTGCCCGGATAACGGAAAAGTTATTCAAGTACAGTCATGTCATCATCTTCTGGAACATTGTTATTCAAATACAGTCATGTCATCTTCTTCTGGAACATCGTTATAAGTCTCCAACCCCCGAATTCCGGCCTGAATTTCCGACTTCATTTCCCGTAGAACCATTGGCCCCAATCTGTCATGCCTAGCAATTGAGCTGTCCTTAAATGAGCACTGCTTGTCCATGTAGCCTGCTCATATTGCATTGGCAGTACAGCTGTCAGTGATTTTATCCCATGAATTCTTCACCCAAGTCATGACCGCTTGCAGGCTAGGCTTCACAAAGTTTCCATGCTGATTTCTCTCCATTCTATTTTCAGTGTAGTCATTGAGTTCCATGTGCAAATGGTCCTTGAATGGCTTGTTTATTGCAATATCAAGAGTCTGGAGATAGGCAGTCATTCTTGCAGTAGTCATTATTTGATCTATTCTTCTCTGTGCAAGGAATTTCTTCATGTCTTTAGCATGGTGAGTGCTGGCCGAATCCCAGACTAGCAGACCTCTTTCGCCACCTCGCAAAACAAGTGGCAGCATTACATCAACCCACTCCTTATAACTGCTTGTGTGCACCAGGCTTTTTCAGTTTCAAGAATGTAAATGCCTGAAATGTGTTCAATCTTATATTTCTTGCCCTTACTAATGATTAGAGGTGCGGTTTTCTTTCCATCTAGACGAATTGCCAAAATACAGGTAACACGTGCACTTTCATAACCAGATTGACAGGGCACCCCCTGATCAATTGTTGTTTGAGATCCTTGGACAATAAACACTGCAGTTTCACCCATAGCAATCATGTTGGAGAGTTGGTATTTAGAAAAGTCAATGCCATCAACAAAGGACTTGAATGCAAGTGCATGTTTAATAACTTCAGTATCTTCCAGCTTGAACAGTGTTGTTGATCTTCTTAGAGACATTTCATATCCCCGAAGGAAGCCATCCAGCCAATGTTGTGATGCTTTAAATTCTTCTAGGGATATTTCTAACTGTGGTGCCATTGCAAGGGCAAATTCTTGAATATCAGCCTTGTGCACAACCAAAGTCTTTGCTCTCCTGTTAGCAATCCATTCACAGATGATGTCTTCCAGCTCAGGAAATAATGGCTGCCGACATGATCCACACTTGCACTTCTTAGCATTTCCCTCTACAGCCTGTTGACTGAGGTTATCGTACGTTGCTCGCCATTTTCGGACCATTCGGAGATCCAACTTCTTCTCTTTGCAGAAAGCCATCAGATTCTTTCCCTGGGAGTCCTCCACGATTCCTTTCTTGCACTCAGTGGAATAGCTTTTTCTTTTTGCACTCATCTTGTCTGGGGGGAGTTAATTGAAGACTTACGAGACAGGAGTGGCAACACAAAATGGCGACTGTTAAGAAGACACAACCACACATGTTCATTATCAAGTGCGCACGTTCTACATGCGTTGCCTGTACTTTGACCAGTCAAAGTACACTTGCCAGTGTTTATGGGCCAAGGATCTCGACTGTCAAGTGTGAGTGAGGATTAGGGTTACAGTAAGAATCGTGGAGGACTCCCCGGGAAAGAATCTTACTACTTTCTGCAAAGAGAAGAAGTTGGGTGTCCGAATGGTCCGAAAATGGTGAGCAGAGTACGATAACCTCAGGCAACAGATGTATTATTATTTTATAATTCAACACATCCGTCGTGTGTTGTTTACGATCTTAACTGGGGCTTATTTTGGGGATAGGGCTTATATCATGACCACCCTGGAAAACCATGCTAGGCCTTATTCACGGAGAAGTATGGTATATGTATATGCACACACGCGCGCGCACACACATATGTGTGTGTGTGTGTGTGTGTGTGTGTGTGTGTGTGTGTGTATATATATATATATATATATATATATATATATATATATATATATAAATACGCACACATATGGTATTTGATTTCTAACAAGTCAGCTTTTGTAAATAACTTTTTTCTGTTTTTGTTCATTGCATTCTTCGTCCGAACCTGAAAAAGGACACTGATTCAGTGGTCTTAACATTTAACAAAATACACAAATAAGTAAATTCTGATAGATCCAAAAATAATAGAATATAATAATAGTAATAATAATTACTAAAAAAATCGAAACTTGAATAATGCTATAACAAAGTTGCTAAATTTGCAGCAAATACCCATTTCAGAACCCACCACTGTATAGTAGTAAAAAGCCTAAATTAATTGCCTAGCATCCATCTGCTTGTCCAGCAGTGCATAACATTATACACAACTATGTTCCTAGTCAGTCATTATGATCAATTGAAAAACTCCTGTCTGTCCACAAACCTGTCAAATCTGCTGAACATTTTCTATACTATTACCATGTTGCAAAGGCTTAGAATGTCTTACCTTTCCCATCAGGTAAATACCCTCTCTTCCATCCTTGAAAACCATTCTGAAGTAGTTCCTAGCCAACAGCTGGCTATGTTCTTGCTCAACACAAGGATAAACTATTTTCCCAAATATGAGCAAGTACCTATTCATACTTTAATCTCTTACTCTCACTTCTTCACTCATTCCCTTTCTTCCATCAATTTCTGTTCCCTGGCTCTGTCTATAAATATAACATAAGCCTGCTTTTCCCTCACCTTAATATTGCAATTCCTGTTTGTATTATAATGGTTTACCTTTAATTTCTTGGTTTAATTTCTCCAAGTCTTTTGGGTTTCTAATACCTTGACGGGAATTGACTCCATTCCTAAGTCTAAAGTATGATTAAAGTTGTGAAATTAGTAATGTTTCAGTATTTGATCTTAGCCAGAAGCACTCCTTGCAGCACCCCAATGTGCCCAGAACTGACTCTTCCTGCAGTTCGTATGGAATTACATGTATTAATAGCATATCTAAATAAAACTGTAATTTTATTTTTTTATGAGACCCATTGCTCCTACTATTATTGGAGCTCTGTGGATATTCTTCCACATTGTCTTCATTTCTGCTTGCAAATCCTGGAATTTTATAACTTTGGGTCTCTCTCTTCCTCTATGTAGAACACTATAATCACTGGGTGTTGTAATTTCATTGATCAATGCTACTTTTGTCTTTTCATGGACTACTATATCTGGTATTATTGCATCTATTTTTTTAATTGTTGGTAGTGGGTGTTCCTCATGTGATATAAACTTAATCAATCTGATGTTGTCCATTTCATTCTTCCTCACTACTGGGTCTTAGGATCCAATCCGGCCATTCCAATAGACCAATGCTTCAAATCTGAAGCTCCTCCCACTCCCATAGTGTCCTGCATCCCCACTAGTACCTCAGATCTCGTTTACTGCCTTCCTGGTTAGACATGATTGCAATCTGGCCTTGAGCTTCCAAGATAAGTGTAGTTTTTTTCTGTGTTTCTTCTATCTTAAAGTTTTTCTCCAAGTCTAATTTTCAACCTCCCTTCCCGACTTTTTAGCTTTCCATTGGCTTTAGGCTTTCTTCTCCCTTTCTATGCTCCTCCTCCTCTGTATGGCTGTTGGCCTAACTTTTATCTATCCTATTAAAAAAAAAAAAAAAAAAAAAAAAAGTTTCCTGGTATCTTTATTTTTTAGGTGTTACTATTGTTTGTGTTAGTTGTAGAGTTTGGAGTTGTGTGTGTATGTACCTGTCTTCTTCGCCTCTTGTGGACACAAATTCCGAATTCGGATGCCCACTAGAGGTGTGTCTGCTGCCTGGGTTCTGCTCCCATAGATCAGGACTGTGAAATTTGCACAGGATTAAACTCCCGCTCTTTAGTTGATCGAAAAGACAAGTTAATATTGAAAGGGCTGTTTCCCACGCCTGGAGCCCAGATGCCTGTCAAACCTAGAGCTTCTAAGAAGAATGTCTCCCCCCTCCCCAGCCTCCCTGGGGGTTTTGGCTTTGGTGCCAGAGAAAAGGCAGAGATTGTTGAATCCAACTTCACCTGATCAGAAAAGGAGCAGACCTTCGGATCCGAAGGGCTCCTCGGATCTAATGTTATTTTTGCTGGATGTGACTTCTTTATAGATCCAACCTTCTTCAGATCCAAAGGTTCAGATCCAAATGTGCTGTTTGATCTGTCAGAGATGGTGTTGATCCAGAGTTCCTCATCTCTGAGTTAAGTAGTCTTTGGATCCAAGGGCCACGGATCAGAGATCTCGGAGCCATAAGCCGAGGTGCAGCAAGTCACCATTTCCAGCAAGATCTACTCATTTTTAAGTCTCCTTTAGGTCCTCTAGGCTTTCCTGTTCTGAGATGGACAGGATGATGCGGAGTTTACTTTTACTTAAGGCTCAGATTAAGATGGGCTTTTACAGTCTCTGTTCCTTCTTGGATCTGTGAGAATCCCATCACACGTTCTAGCTACTCCTTTTATGATCTGACCACCCGCTTTGGAACCCCAGGATCAGAATACCTTGAGAAAGAGAGATGTCGTCTGAGGCAAGGATATTATTTCCTTCAACGCCAGCAGTGTCTCTGACTGTCTTAGCTCTGATGCTTTTGTAAAAGAGTTGGTCCCAGACCAGCGACTTCTGCGCCAGCTCCGTAGGGGTGGTTTCGGCTCAGACCTGGTCAGATCCGTTCCCCCCCTTATGACTTTGGCTAGCAGTTGTCTGGAGGCCTCAAATTTGAGGTGGTGTCTTCCTTTTCTCCTTGGGCGATTTCGCTTCCCAGGAGGGAGGGGGAAGGTTTCTCTGATTAGTCGGCTTTACAGGGGGTGTTCTCTGGGCCTAGAGGTATGTCTCATCATATTCTGGAACCTGTACAGGCCTCATCCAGTCCAAGCCTTGGTCCCTGTCATGCTGTCCATGGTCAGCCTGTCCAGGAGGTCTTCCAGGCTCTCCCTCTACAGAGGGTCCCTTGCTCTTCCTCCCCTGATTATCCCATGGAGAAGGTGCATCGAAAGAGAATATGCAAGAGGAAGCACGTAGACTCCCCTTTCGAGTCTCTGACCAAGGGCACCTATTTAGATGAGAGAGAAGGATCCCCTCGATCGCCAACTGAAGACATCTCCTTCGGAGATATTCTTGAGATCCTGAAGTGAAAGGATGAATGGTCTTCCCAACCTACTGAGCAATCAGTGTTTCTGGAGGCTTTTGGGATGACCCCGTGTACGTCCTGGGTGACCCCCACCAGCGGATGAACTCCTTTATCTAGTTTCCTGCAGGGGGTGTGGAAGGAGCCAGACACTGTGGAGCCTATGCCCCCCATCTGATCACTCTCATTGGAGTAAAGGCATTACAGTTGATGCCGTCAGTGTCAGCAGCCACAAAAAAGGAGCTAGCAGAACAGAGCTCCTCTGTCCACCCACAGAACAAGGACTCTCAGGCACTGGACAGGCACAGGAAGCACGTCTACTCTGTTACTTTTACAATGAGAGCGTTAAACTTTTTGGCACATTTTATGCGTCTTCAGAGGGATTTGGTCAAGGAACTCACCAACTCTGTCAAAGCCCATGTCAGAGGAGGACCTTAACAAGGCCCCCCCCCCAATTGTCGACTGTAGCTTCCTTTTTCTAATTCATTAATGGGGTTGATTTCCAATGCTGCAGAAGGAAACTCACGAGTGGCCGGATCAGGCATAGCCCTCAGGAGACATGCCTGGTTGAGGCTTTGCAGGTTTGTGGAACCCTTTAAGGCATCCATTACTAATGCCCCCCTTTGATGGTTCATCCTTGTTAGGACCATTGGTTAAACTAACACTTACCACAGTGAGCAAGAAGGAAACATCCTGTCTGCTGCAGGGATCAAGTTTTTTTCCCTTCAAAGGCCTTTTCAAGGAACTAGTTTAGTGGGAAGAAAATGTGGTTCAGAAAGTCTTGTTGTTTTTTCCAGGATTCTCATGAAGACTCCTCATCCAGAGGCAGAGGCAGAGGAAGAGGATTTAATGAGAGATGCTGCCTAGAGTCAGAGGGGGGTTGCAAAAGCAGGGCTTCAGAGAAGCTTTTCTGATGAGCCCTATCAGCGCTCCTGAAGTGCTGCCGGACTGTCATACTCTGGAGGCAGTCGGGGGCAGACTTTCTTTGCATCTAGATGCCTGGACAAAACTAACAAATTATGTCTGGGTGCTAAACATAATTTCCAGAGGTCAATACATTCCCATTTGCCTTCCTCCACCTCCCTCGAAAGGAATCCTCCCCAGCATTCCATCTAGTCAGAGGGAGTATGCCATACAAGAAGCTCAAAAACCTCTAGAGTAAAGTCATCCAACAGATTCTCAACCGAACAACAAGGATGCAGAACTTATTCATGCTTCATTTTGTTGCCAAAAAAGATGAGGGAACCTATGGCTGATATTGGACCTGAGCAAGCTTAACCTGTATATCAAGAAGTCACGTTTTGCATGGTGACTGTTCACTCCTTTCTGACGCTCAAGGAGACACTTGCACTTCTGGCTGGTTGCTAATCATTACAAATTCACCACAGCCCCCCCCCCCCCCCCAGGTGTCTACCAAATGTATGTCGGTAGTGGCAGCTCACCTGAGACTGCGAGGATTCCAGGTGTTTCCATACTTAGATGATTGGCTCCTAACTGCACTATTGAGGCATCATCTGGTTCAAGCAGTGCAGTATCTATTTACACACCTTTAGTTAGCTGGAGATCACAATAAATTTGGCAAAGTCAAAACTAACACCTGTACAGAGGACAGAGTTCTTAGAAACGCAACTGAACACAATCACTCAAGTAGCAGCTTTATTGTTACAGAGTGTGTCATCCCTGAGACAACAAGTCCTAGTCTTACTGGATACCCCTGCACCCTCAGCAAGGTTCATCCTAATAGCTGTAGGTTCCATGTCAGCTGTTATACTTCTAGTACGATTGGCAAGATTCTTTGTGAGTGCTTCAATGGATCCTAGCAGTTCAGTGGTCCATTCTGTGTCATCCGTTAAATGCCTTGATCAAACTGACTCGAGTCTGCAGATGTAGTCTTCAGTGGTGGATGTCATCAGACAACCTTTATCTGGGCAAGCCCTTTTCTCTTCCTCCTCCAACAGCCACAGTGACCGTGGATGCTTCCTTGTTGGGGTGGCGGGATTATGAAGGAAGATTTGTTCAAGGCATATGGTCCCGACAGAGACCAGATTGTACATAAAAAATCTAGAGATGAGAGCAGTTCTTCTGACGTTGCAAACTTTCCAAGACTTGCCTACCTCTGGGAAGGATAGCAGTTCACACAGACAACACGTCGGTAGTCTGGTATATCAACAGATGGGAGGGGGGAGACCCATTTATACCCCGTATGCAGAGAGGACATGAGTGTGGGAATGGGCGATATCTTCAAATTGCTGTCTTATTACAATGCACATTCCTGGGGAGACCAACGTTCTAGTGGACAGACTCAGCAGATCTGTCTTAAGACCACACAAGTGGTCCCTAAATCAGTCAGTAGAGAACCAAGTCTTCCACCAATGGGGCCAACCTTGCTGCAACCTTTTTGCATCTCCCCTGAACACCAAATACAACAAGTACTTCCCGCTGACCCCCCCCCCCCAAGCGGGGAGTCACCCAGGGATGCTCTAATGCACGATTGGCCTCTGGGTCACCTGTACACCTGCTCTGCAATTCCTTTGATTCCAAAAGTTCTACAGAAAGGCAGCAGGTTAGACAGTACTTTAATCCTCATTGCTTCTTTCTGACCCTGTTGGATATCGTTCCCCTTCCTACAGTTTCACACTAAATATCCATCATGGATACTGGATCCCAGATAGGATCTGATTTCTCACCCATCAGAACACCAACCCCCCCCCCCCCCCCCAGTCTCAGATCCCTAAGACTAACCGCTTGGTTCCTCCACATCCTATGATTCTAAGAAAGTCCATGCTGGCCTTCCCGGTCCGGGAAATCAAACTTGCTTCTCAAAAACCTTCTACAAAAAAGGCAAATGAAAGAGATTTTCAGTTTGAGCATTGAACCAGAACATTCAGCTCCCATGTCAGGTATTCTTCTTCTTTTCCTGAGTTCTCTTTTATGAAGCCAGTTTTTCCACTATTAAGTTACAATTAGCAACGGTTGCTAATTTCCACGTTGCAGAAGATTCACTAAATTCCATCTCAGTTTGCAGATTATGCAAGGCCTTTATGAAAGGATTTTTTCTTCTTAGGCCTCCAATTAAAGATCATTCCCCTCCCTGGGAACTGACCTTGGTCCTACAAGGTCTCTCACTCCGAGACCCCTTGAAGCGGCTGATTCTTGCAACATAAAATTTCTAACCTGGAAGACAATTTTTCTTGTGGCTGTTACTTCAGCCAAAAGGGTATCAGAACTTCAAGCTTTGTCATCTAAACCACCGTATATTACATTTTTCAAAGACAGTTTCTTGGAGGACAAATCCTCCTCTTATGCCTAAAGTGGCCACGGAGGTGAATATAAACCAGTCCATTCATTTTCTAGACTTTTTTCTTTAACTATTCCAACAAGGGTGAATATATGCTTCACCTACTTGACATTTGGAACATAGTAAATATATCTATTCCACCCCACTGGCTTGGCCAAGCAGTGTCAAAAGTAACTAAATGGATCACTAATTGCATTTCTAACATCTGTTCCTTAAAAGGCTTACAGTTGCCTTGTCCACTAAGAGCTCATTCTACCAGGCCTGTCTTCTTCTTCAGCCTTTTCAGCTAAAACCTCTATTGATGAAATTTGTGCTGCTGCAACCTGGTCAAACTTGCATACCTTTTGTCTCTCATTATAAACTGAATATCTTCTCCAAAGACGGAGCATGATTTGACTCTGCGGTGCTCAGGCATATCCTTCCATAGGGGCTACCCAGGAAATCAAGTAGCTGGAGAGACTGACCCAATAGTGAGAAGAATGAAGTAGACAAGATCAGATTTAGGAGTTTTGTACTTATCATAATTTGGCATCTGTGTTGTCCAGTTTCATTCTTCCTCATGTCCCACCCAGCATTCTGCCTTCCAGAAAGTTCAGAGGTGTCTAGAGGAGTCAGGAATTCATAGATTCCTAATTTGAGTTCCGGATTAGTGTAATCTCATAATGTGTATAACTTTTTTCTATACCTATTTCTGTTCTCTTTGGGGTAGTAAACTCAATATGAGTTATTCGAGGAGATGCAGGGCATTATTGGAGTGTGAGGAGCTCGAGATTTGAAGAATCAGTCTATTGGAATGGCTGGATTGGATCCAATATCGGATCCTAAGACCCAGTAGTGAGGAAGAATGAAACTGGACAACACAGGTGCCAAGTTATCGTAAGTACATAGCTCTTACTTCTCTCTAATGCTTTGTAGCTCCATGTGCCCAGTGCTTTTTGGCTACTTCAGTATTGTAATGTTTGCACAATCCATGATGCAGCAGTCTTGTTACATTGTTATGCCTTTCAGTATACAGACTCTCTGTATTGCACCCAGCAACAAGATGTGCAACTGTTTCTATTTCTGTTTTACAGAACCTGCATTTGTCTGTTTTTCCCACAGGTTCAATGGATTTTGTAAACCAACCATTCCTGCGTCAGATCTTGATTGACATGAGGCTGTTCCTGGAGTTTTCTGTACTTGCAACTATATTTATGCCTTTTTCACATTTCTTGCATTCTTGTGTGATCCTTCTCTTTATACTTTTTCTTTTGTGTTTTGGCGCAGTCATTTGCTGCCTGATTTGTCTGCTTCTGGTTTGGTTTCCATTCTTGTTGACACTGATATGCTTCTGCTAATGTGCATGGAAGTCATCTTAGATTTGTTCTACTCTCACTTCATATTGCTGTTTCTTTTTGTATTATACTAACTTAACAAATTTCTCTCTAAATTGGACAAAATGTCAAATAAATATTCATAGGTTCATAGGTAGGTACTAGGCTATTGGCCCTAGGGTCTATACAAGCCTAGCCAAAAATGTACCCTGGCTTTCGCCACCCAAGAAAATTATTTTCCTGTACTCCTGTCAAGCAGAACCACAGAACCACAGAAGTGATCCCAGGGGTGAATTTCCTATTACCCATCCAATCCTCAAAATTTTTCTTGAAGAGTGCTAATGAGGAGCTCTGTTTGACATAGATAGGTAGTCTGTTCAGAGTATGGGAAGTCTCTGGGACAGGAATCTATCCCTCCAGCATGTTATGTTTATTGTGGTGACAAGGTTTAGGTCCCTAGAGTGTGTAGCTCGGAGGGATTGGGATTTCTTTAAGTGGAGCATGTCCAACAGCTCTGGGTTTGACATAACTTTGTATGTTAGGCAGAGATCGCCTCTGAGTAGGCGATATGCGACGGAGTAAAGCTAGAGTTTTTTGAGACAGTCTGCGTAAGGCTCTGTTTGAGGTCAGTAATCCTCTTTGTGAGGTATTTTTGCGGCCTTTCCAGTTGTTGTAGATGTCTTGTGAGGTACATACCAAAAGGGGCGTTGTACTCTATAATGGGTCTAATGAGTGATGAGTAGAGGGGAACAATGACCTCTTTTTTTCTGGATGAGAAACCTTTTGTGATGAGGTGTGCCACATAGATGGATTTCCTGACCACTTTGGCGATGTGATTATCAAAGGAGAGACTACTGTCCACCTGTGTCCCAAGGTCTCTTATCACACTTTCGGTGTTAAGTAGACTACCGCCTATGTGGTAGTTCATGGGTACAGAATTTTTACCAAAGGGGATGATGATGCACTTTTTGGCATTGAGCTTGAGACCATGTCTTTGACACCAGGCATCTGTCTCAGTGAGGCCCTTTTGTAGGATGTTCACATCGTTAGGAGTTTCAATTATGGCTCCTAGTTTGCAGTCATCTGCGAATTTAGTTAGCCAAAGACCTTCTGTGTTAGCCTGTACTTCAGAGAAGTAGATACCAAACAGGAGAGGACCCAGGACTGAACCCTGCGGTACTCCACTTGTCACTGGTCTGAAGTCTGATTTGGAGTCTGCTACTTTCACAGTGTGGGTTCTTTCAGTAAGCCAGTTGGCAACCCATTTTGTGACATAGGAATTTATACCTACTTTAGTGAGTTTATCTATAATTCCAGAGTGGGGGATGGTGTTGAACGCCTTGGCGAGATCTAGATAGGCTGTGTGAATCACTTTACCCTCATCTATGGCTTTGGTGACTACTTTAAAGAAGATTATCAGGTTTAGGAGACATGATCTGCCTTTTACAAACCCAAACTGTGTGGGGTCCAGGGTTTGGAGATCTCCAATGTCTTTGTTTTATGAGTTCCATGATGATACGTTCCATGGCCATGCAAACAAGGCTCGTCAGGCTAATGGGGCGGTAGTTCCCAGGGTCTGTTGTGGCCCCCCCCCCCCTTTGTGGAGTGGGATAACTGTCGTGGTGCGCCATTCAATGGGCACAAAGCCTGAGGTGAGGCTATGATTGAACATGGTACTTAGGTGGGGTGCCAGTTCATTCTGTAGTTCATGTAGAAGGCAGCCTGGGATGTTGTCAGGTCCCATGGATGCTGTGTTCTTGACTTTGGAGAGTGAAGTTTTTACCTGTGCAGCCGTGATTACAGGAACTTTGCATTCTTCCGGTATAAAGATGGGCCCTTTTAGGGGGTGAGAGGGGGGGGTAAAGTTAGCACTGAACTGAACCTATCTGCCAGGATATTGGCAATATCAGTCAGTTCTGTATATTTAGTGTCATTGTGCTGCAACTCAGAGCAGATCTGAGTGTTGCCATTGAGATTTTTGACATAGCTATAGAATGCTTTGTGGTTGTCTTTAGAATCAGTGGCAACTTTGTTTTCATAACTAGCTTTGGAGGATTTTATGAGGGATCTCGGCTTCTTACTGAGGCTGGCCAGGGAGTTCCTCCAATCGTGGGATTTTACTCTTTTTTGCAACAGTTTCTTTCTTCTGTTGTAGAGTTTGGTTATGGCAGAAGACCACCAGATTGGCTTCCTTTTTTTGGAGGATAGCATCTTGGTTCTGTTAGGGATAGCACGATCCATGCACTCGTGTAAGTGCTTATAAAGTGCATTTGTGTAGGATTCAGCAGTCGTACCTCTATTGTCCATCTGCATGGGTGTCATGAAGTTTGCCACTTCTGTCTTAAGAAGCGTGAAGTTGGCTTTGGAGAAATTGTTTACGGTTGTTTTCCTAATGGGGGGTGGGAGCAGGATGTGGATGTCTAGGGTGATTAGCTTGTGGTCGGATCTGACCAACGAGCTGACCTCTGGTGTGGAACACCAGTCACCCATGTTGGTGATGACCAGGTCTAGGATATTGCTGCCTCTGGTGGGGGTGTGGATAAGTTGATCCAAAGCGTTGGGATTGATGATTTCCAGAAAACATTGAGCAAAAGAGTTGGTACATGAGTAGTTTTCCCAGTTAATGGTAGGGTAGTTGAAATCACCCATTATTAGAGTGTTTGGTTGTACCTTAATATTTTCCAGTGTATCAAGAAAAGAGGAGTGGGAATCCTGGGGCATGGTGGGGGGTCTGTAGCAAGCTACAATCTGGATTGCGGTTTTGCCCAGAGTTAGTTGAACTTGGATTATTGCGGATGCATTATGCTGAGCAACTAACTTGGAGGTGTGGATATCCTTAATGAATATGGATACGCCTCCACCTTTAGTGTTTCAGTCCGGGTTTAGTGGCCGAAAGGAGTGGTATGAATTATAGCCTGGTAATGCAGGGGTGCTCTCTGGAGCTTTGAACCAGGTCTCTGTCACTGCACAGATTTCAGTGTTCTCCATTTTAAGGAGTGCCTCGAGTGAGTGCATTTTGAGGTTTAGACTTCTAGCATTGAGTAGCATTACCCTCAGATTTTGCTTGCTTGTACCTGTTGGTGAATTTGTCATTTGAACCTTGCCTAAAAAAGGCACTATAGGGGTGGCAAGAGCCTTTGCCAGTATCCGGAATCCCAAGGGCGACAGTTGCAGGCCATCGGCAAAGCAGCGTGGTCTGTCGATCATGTCATCCCAGGCAGACAGATACTGGATTCCCTTAGAATGACACCAGAAGCTTAGCCAATTGTTAAAGTCAATCATTTTGTCCTTGTACTGTGTTGTCATTCTGGGTGATGGCAGGATGCTACTCAGGGCTAGGGTCATACCGGCCTGGGCTACAAGATCAGAGAGCTCCTCCATGTCTCTTTTCATTTAGTCCAGGGAGGTACGTCTCAGGTCATTCACACCAACATGGACAATAACAGAGTCATATTTGTACTTGTTGTGGAGTGACCTGAGTGCATGTGTTATGTGGCGGATCCTGGCACCTGACAGGCAGCTGACAGTAACTTTTTCCTTGTTTAGCCTGGTGAGTGGAACATCAGTGTGCCTGACTATAGAGTCACCTATGACTAGAGTGTTGGGTACGTTATGCCTTATGGGCTGTAGTTGAATGGCACACTCAGTATGTGGACTATGTGTCATTTGGGTTGTGTTGGGAGGTGGAGGTTGCTTACATTTCTGCTTTGGAGGTCTCTGTTGTTTGGCCAGATTAGTACAGAGAGCCTCTGCGAATGTAGGTGTGTGTTTTGTGGTTCTGTGTGTGTGTTTTGGTGGTGTAGGTTTTGAGGGACTATGTGATGAGTGTGGTGCGGTGCAAGTGTTTACCTTCTCCTCTTGACTGTCTAGGCCTGTCTTTGGTAGAGAGAGAGCTTTGCTTCCAGTTTGGCTATATAAGTGCATCTCTCATAGGTCGTAGTGTTGGGCGGTAGGAGGAGAGGGTTGTCTGTGTACATGAGGCAATTGCTGCATTGTCCCAAGATGCCCAGATTCATCAGGTAGACAGGAGAAAACACCGGGAGCTGACCTTTAGACATGCCTGAATAGGTGCTTATTTATTAAGTACTAAAAACTGTTTTCCTCTAGACAAGTGAGGAAAGTTGAGTGCTGTAGTAATTTGTAACTTATTTAGTGCTTACAATGAGTTCTGAACAAGTGCTGAGATCAAAGAAACAGATGAGTGCTAAATCTAAAAAAGCTGGCTAGTTGCAAGGGAAATTTTGAAAAACAGACTTTATGGCGCCAGGAATAGTTTAACCCCAGTTAAGTGTGGGGGGGGGGCTTAGGAGCTCTCAAACAGTCCTGGACACAGCAAATCCGTATTTGACCTGCCACAGGAAAGGGGGGAAGCAAGCTTAGAATTTTTTTTCCAGTAAAGTGGAAATGGAGAAAGATGGAACAGAAGTTAATTCAAAGTTAAGAATCTGAGTGGGCTGGCCTTCACAAATGTTCTCTATTAGATTGAGTGAACTAATAACACTAGACTGGGAGGAGTGTCACAGATCAAATATACAGTATGGGCGGGCAACTGCAAAGCCACCAAGTATAAGAACACGCAACACTAGGGAGCGTGGGTGGGAAAAAAAATTACAGTTCTTAGCTGTAGCCACTGAATGAAAGTTTTAAACAGATCAAGGAGCAGACTAGAGAATGCTTTTAACAGACAAAAATGCACAGAAAAGTTCGGATAGAGCAATCACAAACAGAAAATACAACTCTCGGTATGAAAAAGCAGTTTACAGATAAGTAATGTTAAAACAGTTTAAAACAGTGCATAAATGCAGTGAAACAATAAAAAAAGCTTTATAACAGTGCAAAAATATAGTAGATCAACTGTATAGCACAATTATAAGCGTTTCAGAAGTGCAGTTCAGTGAAACAAGTGTAAGAAATAACTTGGCCTGCTCTTGGAATCTTAAGGAATTTCCACTTATGCAATGCAATCCAGAGCCTGACAATACAAGCAGAGCCTATTGTCACCTAACTTGGCTCTATTCTTAACCAATGTTTTTCTAATTTGGTATAATTTTAACTAGATGTTTTTGAAGATTGTACAGTTATTCTTAAAATGTTTTGGAATACTTTGGAGCCGATCTCCCCAGTTGTTCACAGAAAACAGGCTCCTACCTAGTCGGACTTCTCTGGTAATCAAGTATCAGTAAATAAATAAATCCATTTTGACCCTGACAGGTGTGGTTCCCCTTACTATGTCCTCACCTTTTGGACAGGTCAATCTCTCTGAGACCATCCAAGAGAATTCTAATTCATCTATCTGGCAAGCCCCATTAGGTATTCCTCTCCTATGCCTAACAGCATGGTTTCTACAATTTTTGTGACAGTTGAGGATCCTTTATACCCAGTTAAACTTGGTTGATGCCTTCAAAACAGTCACCAAAACCATGGACAAGGGGAAGACAGTGCACACCATCTACCTTGACCTAACCAAAGCCTTTGACACTATTCAGCACTTGGGCATACTAAACTCTCCCAGCTAGGCATCAACCCATATGTTACCAGATGGGTAGCTAACTGGCTCACTGATAGAACCCACTCAGTCAAAATAGGGGAAGCTACCTCTAGTAGTAGACCCGTAATGAGCAGTGTACCTCAAGGATCAGTCTTGGGGCTGCTACTGTTTGGGATATACTTTTCTGAGGTGCAAGCCAAAACCAGTGGTCTGTGGCTTACCAGGTTTGGAGAAGACTGCAAGCTGGGTGCTGTCTTAAATTCCCTTAGTGATATAAACATCCTCCAAGAGGGCTTACCCAAACTAATGACTGGTGGCCAGAAGCATGGCCTCAAACTGAAAGCCAAGAAATGCATCATTATCCCATTTGGAGAAAATAGCATCCCCACTAATTATCACATTAATAACAACATACTAAGCACACAATCATTCGTGAGGAACTTGGGCACCCAGGTTGATAGCAACCTGACTTGACCACCACATTGCCTCCATTGTACGCAAGGCTTTCTCTATGGACCACCTCATAAATAAGGGTATTGCATCCGGGAACAAGGAGGTCATAACATCCCTGTACTCCTCCTTTATTAGACCGATTATTGAGTACAGTACCTCCTTCGGCATGTACCTTACCAAGCACATGTAGCAGCTGGAGAGACCACAGAGGTTTCTGACCAGGAAAATCCAGGGTTTCAAACGCCTATCCTATAAAGATCTGCTAAAAGCCCTGTCCCTCTACTCAGTCTCGTACAGACTGCTCAGAGATGACCTGTGTCTGGCATACAAAGCCATCTCAGACCCAGCCTTGATGGAGTTGCATATCCGTAAGTCAAACTCCACTTGCACAACCTGCACGGAAGGTCTTAACCTGGTCTGTGCCATTAACAGAACTTGTTGGTGGAATAAATTTGTATCCCAAAGACCCCCCCTCCCCCCATCTGTGAAATAGACTCCCTCTCCATGTTAAGCAGATAGTACCTCTCTAGCCCTCTTTAAGAGGAACCTCGATGGGAAACAGAAGATAAACCCCTGGGATCCTACCTGTGTCCCTGCTGGAGAGGGGAAACATGGGCGAAATTCTTGGCCTCCGGGCCAATAGCCTAGCATCATCTTATGAACCTGTAATGTGGTCCAGATACTTCTGTACAGGGACCCAGTATGAGGAAAATATAAGTAAGTGGACCCACTTTTCTACTTCAGCTATGGCCTTGGGTTAAGATCCTTTCATGGCTCCATTTCCTTCTGTTTCGAAATATTTGTCCCAAATATCTGATTCCGGCTTGAGCTACCCCAGTCAAGTCCATGCCTTAGCCATTTCAAATTTCCATCAATGAGCCACTGATTTATTTATTTATTTTTTTATCTCTAGCATCACTAAAGGTTTGCCAGTGTTTTCTCAATGGTACTTTTCTGTCCAGCAGGTAACAACAACAACATGTAATATGTGCTGTAAAATCTTACTTTTTTAGCCAGTGGTTACTGTCAAATTCAAAATTTGTTTCTTAGACTTCCTGGTGGCTGTCCCTCCCACCAGAAGAATTTCTGGGCTTCAGGTTTTGTTCAACGGTTCTTCCTGTCTAGTGGGTCCATGAGAACAGATCCATTTTTTATGCCACAAGTTGTAGAAGAGGTGAATTTTGAAATGGGCAATTATTCCAAATTATACTGCAAAGAGAGTGCATCTGTTGGACAGCTTGAATGTTTATAGGCACCTCTGATTTCTGATTGCCTTTGACATATGTATGTATATAATATAATATATATATGTGTATGTGTGTGTATATATATATATATATATATATAGATAGCCTTTGTCGTGTGTGTGTATATCTATCTATCTATCTATATATATATATATATCTATATATATATATATATAAAAAATGTATATGTGTGTGTGTGTGTATATATATATATATATATATATATATATATATATATATATGGGATGTTCTTCGTGTTTCACTTTTGCAGTCATTACATTTGGGTAATCTGCTGGCAGGTTGCCCTCAATCGGCCTGAATTCCAAAGTCTTGGGTCCTGCATTGGTTGCTGTCTCCTCTTCCATGACGTCAGGTTGTCAGGGGTATAAAACGTGCAGCTGACGCCATTTTCTTCTGTCTTTCTTGCCGCGCGGTGCCCGAAGCAGAAGCATTTTGCAAGTGCCGGTCGGCCAACTACTGAAATATTCGAGTTTGAGTTTCACAACCGAAGTCTTCACTAAACCTAAGTACACCATTGGGGAAACTTTTTTCTTGTATTACTTGTGGGAAGCAAATAATTCATAAGGATTTCCATTTATACTGTATTCCTTGTCTAGGCCCTGATCACAACTTGCCTGGCTGTCGGTTTTGTGCTAGATTTAACCAACACACTATTAAGCGTCAGTAGATTTTTGCATCAGAGTATTTTGGAAACAGATTTAACTACCCAGAAATGTCGTCGGATAGCAGTCCGACTACCGGAGTACATATAAAACACAAGGAAAGGGACAGAGAAAGGCAGTCGAGCTCCAAACCCGATGACGAAGCTTCTCCTAAGCCAGTCACCGGTACGCAGTGAGGCGCTTTCGCAGCCCCTGATACCTGCTACCTTCGAGTCGCAGGCCTCTACCGACACCCATGTGGAGTCTGGCATGCCACAACATACTTAAGGTATTGGACCGATGGATGCATCTCCCTCGGATGGGTCCAGAGCCGCTGAGCAGGCACCGGCTTCTGAGGGTGTATTCAGACCTCAATATTTGTATATAAAACCGACTACAGCTGCAAAACCAAAGACAAAAGCAACTTCTAAAACTAAAAAACCAACGCATGAGCCACGTGCACAGGCCTCTATGCCTAAAAAATAGATGATCAAAATGGCTGAAGACCTTATTACCTTGATCAGGGGTACCCATCCCCCTTCTGATAAGAGGCCTAGGCAAGACACTGATTATGAATCTTCAGATCAGGTTTCTATTTCTTCTGATTCCTCTTATGATCAGGAATTATCTGTACCTCACTATGAGGATTCTGATGCTGAGGAGTATGTATCATCTGCATCTTCTCCTGAGGATTATTCATTTGGAGAAACCTTCCATACTTTGAGGGAGCATTTTCACTGGGAGAGTCAAGACTTCTCAGAATCAAAAAAGAGGCTCAGGGATTTCCTTCTCCCTCAGCACAGGCCTTTAGCCATTCCCCCTGTTCTAGACATTGTGGATGATGTATTTTCGGAGTCAAGCTTGTCCCCTGACTCCTAACCTCCAGCTCCCAGTAAGCCTGACAGATATTACAGGGTTCCTGACTCACATAAATTTTTATTTAGAAACCCTACTGCTGATCCTGAAACTATTTCACAGGGTCCAAATGGAGTTAAGGCCTCAACAGCAAAAAATCCTACCCCCTCTGACAGAGATTCAAGGGCACTGGACAGATGGGGAAAAAAGGTTTATATATCTGCAACCTTGGCAATCTGTCAATTTCATATACTTAAGTACCAACAACATGTTATGGGATTGCTGAAACAGAAAATGATGTTGATTTCAGAATGTGCAGAAAATAAAGAATTGCAGGAATTATTGCATGCAGCTGAACAAGTTGGAAAGCATACTTTGCAATGTGGTTTTGATTCCTTAGAGACCTCCTGCAGGGCCACAGTTACTGGATCTGTGATTAGGAGGCATGCCTGGTTAAAGGAACAAAATGTACCTGATCATGTTAAAGCTAAATTGCTAGATGCACCTTTACAGCATCATTCTTCTCTGTTTGGTAGTAAGGCAGAAGAGGTTTTAAAGAAAATGGAAGACAAAGCTAAGTCTATGCAAACTGTTAGACTTCTTACAAGTGCAGCCACCAAGATTCAGTAGACACTGGCCTACCAAACATTGGTCCTTTCCTGTGTCAGACAGAGCTCAAAGGGGCAAATCCAGACGCCCTAAGGGTTCCAGATACCAGGTGCAAGATTCATACGGGTCAAAGCAATGGGGCGCTTCCACCTCCAAATCTGGAGGAGATAAAACGCAAACCTACAGAAAGCAATCCCAATGACTTCCCTCTGCCTACACCAAGCACTTATCTTTTGGCAGCACCCATAGTGGGAAAATTAGCACTTTTTGCTCAAAATTGGCAGTTAATAACCCTGGACAAGGGGGTACTAAACATCGTATCACAGGGATACAGATTCCATTTCCACACTCTGCCAATGGCAAATGGTTGGCCAGATCTGCTACAAAATCAATGGGCAGAGGCACAGAAACAGGTTACGTCCCTCATGGATATGGGGGCCATTCAGACAGTACCAGAGAAGGAAAAAGGACAAGGTTTTTACTCGAGACTGTTCTTGGTACCCAGAAAGGACAAGGGCTGGCGGCCAATACTGGATCTATTGATTCTGAACACATACCTGGACAGTCCAAAATTCAAAATGCTGACTTTGCAGCAGCTTTTGCCCATGCTGGGCAAGAATGCCTGGGTGGTGACTTTAGACCTAAAAGAGGCATACCTGCATGTCCCAATAAGGCAATCATGCAGAAGATACCTCAGATTCAAGGTTGGCTTAATGTATTAACAATTCTCTGCACTGCCCTTTGGCTTATCTACTGTGCCCAGGGTCTTTACAAAGTGCCTGGCACCAGTAATTGCATTTTGCAGACAGAGAAGAATACAAATATATCCTTACTTGGACGACTGTCTTATTCAAGCAGAGAACAAAGACACTCTTCTTCAACACGTGGCGTTTGTGAAAAGGCTTCTAACATGCCTAGGGTACACAGTAAACGAAAATAAATCACAACTGGTACCCTCTCAAAAGATAACTTTCCTGGGTGCAAGCTTGAATACAACTGCCCAGATGGCTTATGCCAGACGAGCAAAGGCAACTGACAACTGACTTCAAACTAATGGCAACAAAAACCCAGTCTTCCGCAAGACAAATTCTGCAGGCTGTGGGCTTCATGGCATCCTGCATACTACTGATTCCATATGCAAGACTGCATATGAGGAAACTGCAATGGTACCTAAAAAGTTTATGGAGTCAACATTCTAAGTTTATGGAGTCAACATTCTCACAGTCTGGAAACAATGATTCCTCTCATTCCCTGCCTGCAACAGGAGTTTCGATGGTGGGCAAAGGCATGTCACCAAAACATGGGGCGGCCATTCACTCTACCCCCTGCCAACCAAACCATAACAACAGATGCATCAGATTATGCATGGGGGGCTCACATGGCAGGAAGATGCATTCAGGGCATATGGTCACCAAAACAAATGCATCTGCATATCAACCAGAAAGAGATGCTAGTTGTTCATAATGCCCTAACAGCCTTCAAGGACTTACTTCATCCAGGACAACTACTGATAAAGACGGACAACACCACAGTCATGTGGTATATAAACAAACAAGGGGGAATACACTCATACCCTCTCTGCAAATTAGCCATGGCACTGTGGAACACAGCTTTGACCTACCAAATACATCTTCAAGCTCAATTCCTGCCAGGAAAACAAAACACTCTGGCAGACGATTTAAGCAGAAACCTTATGGACCCTCATGAGTGGAAACTAAATCCACAAGTCTTCAGCATGATAACAGAGAAATGGGGGAGCCCAGACATAGATCGCTTTGCTTCTCCTCAAAATTATCAGTTGAAAAGATTCTGCACAAGGACTTATCACAGACAAGCATGGAAAGTGGATGCCCTATCCTTCAGTTGGAAAAACCTATCAGTTTACACATTTCCTCCTCTGCATCTTCTCCCCAAGGTCCTCCTAAAAGTCGGATAAGAGAAACCGAAGATGATACTAATTGCCCCGGACTGGCCCCACCAATACTGGTACCCAATCTTAAGGAACTTGTCTCAATACCCAGCTTGGACCTTGCCTCAAAGACCACAACTATTGTCCCAGCAAAACAGTCAAATCCTGCACAATCAACTACAGACACTGAACCTGGCAGCATGGGGCTGATCATGTAGCCATACAAACAACACTTCTCAGTAAAGCTGTGATGGATGTCATTTTGGAAACCAGAAGGCCTAGTGATAGAAAATCTTTTGCTGACAAATGGAAGAGATTCTGTGCTTGGAATCAAGCACAAGGGGCTGATACAACAGAACCAAATATTCCTCAGATATTGCAATACTTAACTGAGGTTCTTGAGGTTCTTGACAAAGGCCTATCTTTCTCATCAATTAAAATCCATGCCTCTGCCATTTCGGCTCATTACAATACAGAGCCACCAATCTTTTCTCATCCTTTACTAAAGCAGCATCTTAGATGAGCCAAAAATTTAAGGCCTCCTGGGAAATCACCATTGCCTGCATGGGACCTCAATTATGTGTTGGAAAAGCTCACCCTGCCTTTCATTTGAATCAGCTGCTGCCGCCGATATAAAGTTCTTATGGAAAACAGCTCTGCTACTAGCAATTACCTCAGCAAGAACAGTTTCAGAGCTACAGGCCCTCATGGCTATAGAGCCTTTTATCATATTTTACCCAGACAAATCCTACTTTTATGCCTAAGGTGGTTTCCAGTGTGGCTCTTAACCAAACAATTCATCTGCCAACCTTTTATCCAAATCCGCAGAACAAGGGGGAGTGAATTCTGCATTCCTTGGACGTACACAGACAACTAAGATTCTCCTTAAGCAGGACTAAAGCTCTAAGAAAAATGGAGCAGTTATTAGTGACATATGCTGCAGGATCAGAGGGCAAGGCTATTTCAAAGCAGGCAATTTCAAAGTGGATAAGCCACTGCATCAGTTTCTGCTACTTAAACCATGGTAAACCTGTGCCCAAGGGCATTAGGTCTCATTCCATCAGAGCTGCAGCTACTTCAGCAGCCTTTCTAAGGGGAGTACCAACCAAAGACATTCTAGAGGCTGCTACTTGGAGTTCTGTTCACACCTTTACAAAGCATCTTTACTCTAAATCCAGAGCAGGCTTTGCCACTGCAGTTCTGCAGGGCCTTATAGCCGCTCCTAATGCTGTTTAGCTCCAGCCCCCCAACCATAGCTTTGGGATTCTACCCAAATGTAATGACTGCAGCAGTGAAACACGAAGAACATAGTACAGTTGTGTACACTTACCATAAATGTAGATGTTCGAGTGTATTCACTGTTGCAGCCCAGGTTACCCTCCCGCCATCCCCCTGTCATTCTGGAGTTTATCTTTCCTTCTGTATCCGCTACAACCTAACAACCTATGTGGTGTATTTGTTTGTAGATGAAGGTAAAATTTATATTGATGCTTGTGTGTGTGTGTATGTGTATATATATATATATATATATATATATATATATATATATATATATATATATATATATATATATATATATATATATATATTCATGTTTGGGGGCACCTGACATCGGGGGGCAAAAAAACTAAAGAAAATGGCATCAGCTGCATGTTTTATATCCCTGACAACCTGACGTCATGGAAGAGGAGACAGCAACCGACGCAGGACCCAAGACTTTGGAATTCATGCTGACTGAGGGCAACCTCCCAGCAGGTTATCCAAATGTAATGACTGTAACAGTGAATACACTCGAACATCTACATTTATGGTAAGTGTACACAACTGTACTTTCCCTTTAGAATCTCGAAAAACTGAAATATCGAATTTCAGTTTTCCGAGATTCTAATCCCGAATGCTCAAAATCTTGAAACACCAGAAGCGCAAAATTTGAAATCCCGAAGTTCGGAGCTTCTGGTGTTGCAGTGTATGGATGGATGTAAGTGCAGGTAAGTTTGTATCAGTGTGTAGGTTATGTGCTGTAGTGTGTGTTTTGGTTGTGATGTATGTGTGCAGAGGGCTGTGAAATGTGTGGGTGTGAGTTGCCTTCGTGTGTGTGATTGTGCGGTCTCGGAGTTAGAATATATAAGTAGGGGGGTGTGAGGAGCACAACCCCCCATGGGGGGTGCTGCCCCCCCTGCTTGTTTCTAGTATAGGTTAGTTTTGTTTGTGTGTGGGGGGGCAGTTGTGTGTCTGGAAGTGTCGGGATTTTGAATTTCACGGTTATGGGCATTCGGGATTGTGGTGTTTCGGCTTTATGATCTCGATATTCTGAAATTCGGTATTTCAGAATTTCGAGATTATAAAGTGAACCCATATATATGTATATATATATATATATATATATATATATATATATATATATATATATCTATGGTTCCACTTCATATAATCGAAAGCTCATAACATCTAAACTCAAAGCATCAAGACCAAAACATCTAAAACTCATAACATCCAATCTCAAAACAATGAAAACTATAAATAACATCCCCACACAGTTTGCTATGTTTATGCAGGGGGCAATCCCCCCTGCACCCCCCCCCGTAGTGCGACCTTGGAGTTGGTATATTTAATTTACGGGAGGTGTAGGGGGTGCAGGAGGGCTTGCCCCCCTGCATAAACATAGAAAAAACTCTGTGGGGTGTTATTTATAGTTGCTTAATAGATTTCAATGTTTTGAGATTCGATGTTATGAGTTTTAGATGTTTTGAAGTTTAGATGATATGGTCTTAATGTTTTGGGTTTAGATGTCATGAGCTTTCGATTATATGAAGTGGAACACACACACACACACACACACACACATACATATATATATATATATATATATATATATATATATATATATATATATATATATATATATAGGGTCTATATTGCATATTCAAACGCTTAAATGTTCAAATATTAATAAAAATTAAAAAAAAAAACCTGCGGGGGGGTGTGGTGTGGGGGCAAGCCCCCCTGCACCCACCCCGCTACACCCACCCCGCTTTTAACTCCAAGATCGTGATACAGTGTAGTGAATGGGAAATTTTCTGTTTCTACACTGTGGCACACTGAAGTGAAATCTCGGTGTTGGTATGTTTAAGTAGTGGGGGGTGCAGGGGGGGCTTGCCCCCGCTTAAACCCTTTTCTTTTTCTTTTCTTTTCTTTTTTGTAATAATATTTTTTTTACATATTCGAACATTTGAATGTTCTATCACTAAAGGTCGATTTTTAGTAATTCGTACATTTAAGCGTTGGAATATGTAATATAGATCATATATA
>NC_056733.1:1487634759-1487637259 GCF_019279795.1 Protopterus annectens | reverse complement strand
CCAGGATCCGCCACATAACACACTCACTCAGGTCACTCCAAAGCAGGTACAAATATTACTCCGTCATTGTCCATGCTGGTGTGAATGACCTGAAATGTACCTCCCTGGACTACATGAAAAGAGACATAGAGGAGCTCTCTGATCATGTAGCCCAGGCTTGTATGACCCTGACCTTGAGTAACATCCTACCCTCACCAAGAATGATGCCACAGTATAAAGACAAAATGATAAGTTTTAACAATTGGTTAAAATATTGTTGTCATTCAAAGGGGATCCAGTGTCTGTCAGCCTGGGATGGCATGCTCGACAAGCCACATTGCTTCGCTAGGGACGGCTTTCACCTGTCACCTCTGGGCTTTCGAATACTGGCTAAGGCCCTTGCCACCCCCATAGTGCCTTTTTTAGGCAAGGCTCAAAAGACAAACCCACCTCCATAGATAATACAGGAAAAAAGTAACTAAGGGTAATGCTGCTCAATGCCAGAAGTCTAAACCTCAAAATGCACACACTTGAGACTCTCCTCAGTATGGAGAACATCGATGTCTGTGCAGTAACAGAGATCTGGTTCAAGGCTCCCGAAAGCACCCCAGCACTACCAGGTTATACATCATACCATACTTTTCGGCCACAAAACTCGGACCGAACCACAAAAGGAGGGGGAGTATCCATATACATCAAAAATACCCACACCTCCAGGTTAGTAGCACTGCACGAAGCAACGGAAACCATCCACGTGCAACTAACTATGGGCAAAACTGCCTTTCAGTTTATAGCCTGCTACAGACCACCCTCCTAAACTCAGGAACCCCATTCGGCCTTCCTGAAAACACTGGAGAACATGAAGGTCTCTCCAAACACCATCATATTGGGTGACTTCAACTACCCAAACATTGACTGGGTTAACTACTCAAGCCCACAGACCCTCGCCCAACGGTTCCTAGAATGTATAAACTCAAATGCTATGGAACAAATGGTCACCACCCCCACAAGAGGGGAAAACATATTGGACCTGGTCATCACAAACATAGGGACTCTATGCTCCACACCTGAGGTATACCCCTCACTGGTAAGGTCAGACCACAAATTAATCTCACTGGACATCCATATCCCGTCCCCATCCCCAGCCAAGTTAACCACGGTGAAGAACTTCTCAAAAGCAAACTTCACACTTCTCAAAACTGAGGTGGTATCCTTCAAAGCCCCTGGGCCAGAGGTAAACATGGCTCAAACTGCAGAATCCTTCACAAACGCATTCTATGGACACCTACAAGAATGTATGGATCGTGCCATCCCAAATAAAACCAAGACTCACTCCTCCAAAGGCAGGAGACCTGTCTGGTGGGCCCTGGCCATAAATAAGCTATACAACAAAAGGAGGAAGCTACTACATGATAAAACAAAATCCCAAAAAGGGAAGGCATCTCTGATCAGTACGAGCAAGAAGCTACGATCCTTCATAAAATCATCTAAGGCCAGCTTCGAAAGAAAAATTGCAGAAGATACTAAGGACAATCACAAGGCCTTCTTTAGTTATGTCAGGAACCTGGGAGGAAACTCCCAGATATGCTCCGAGTTAGTGCAAAATGACAAAAAATACACTGAACCAACAGACATTGCCAACATCCTGGCAGACAGATTCAGTGCAAATTTCTCCCCCCATCCCCCCAAAAGAGCAAATCCCCATCCCAACAGAGTGTAAGCTCCCAGACATCACAGATGATCAGGTGAGAGCTGCCCTCTCCAAAGCAAAAAACACAGCATCAATGGGACCGGACAGTGTCCCGGGATGCGTCTTACACGAGCTACAAGATGAACTTAACCTCACATTAAGTCACTGTTCAAGCTCAGCCTTACCACAGGATATGTACCCAAGGAATGGCGTACAGCAACGGTGGTCCCTCCCCACAAGGGAGTTGCCACAATGGACCCCGGAAACTATCACCCTATAAGCCTGACTAGCCTGGTCTACAAAGCTATGGAGAGTATCATCATGGAACTCATAAACAATGACATTGGAAACCTTCAGACACTGGATCCTACCCAGTTCAGCTTTGTTAAAGGCAGATCTTGCCTCTTGAACCTGGTTGACTTCTTTGAAACAGTTACCAGGGCCATAGACGAAGGGAAAGTAGTCCACACAGCCTACCTGGACCTTGCGAAAGCCTTCGACACAATACCCCACTCAGGTATCATAAATAAGCTCACTAGCTTAAATATCAACCCCTATGTCACAAGATGGGTTGCAAACTGGCTCAGGGATAGAACCCACATGGTCAGAATTGCAGTTGCCTTGTCAGACTCTAAACCAGTTACAAGTGGAGTTCCACAATGTTCAGTCCTGGGACCTCTCTTGTTCGGTATTTATTTCTCTGAGGTACAGGCAAACATGGGAGGACTATGGCTGACCAAGTTCGCAGATGACTGAAAACTGGGTGCCATAATATACTCTCACAGAGACAGATAACGGGTGCCAGAGTCATGGCCTGAAGCTAAATGCTAA